>NC_057805.1:340947424-341167453 GCF_018294505.1 Triticum aestivum
TAGGCTCTTTCTTCAACTGCAAGGGTCCGATCCGAACTAGGGTAAAACTTTGCCTCGTATTACCATCCAGCCTAACAGCCAGGGGTATCCTACCGAATGATATGATGAAATCATATCTGCCAACTACTAAGAGAGAGGTGTGTCGGGGGGCAATGTGTGCGAGAGAGGCCTAAAGATAATGTGCGTGCGGGAGACACGTAGGCACATATATGTGCGTATAGAGGGCTAGTAGAGACCGTGCATGTGTATATATGCATGTGAGAGAAATAGTGTTTTCCAACTGAGATTAGTGAAAAGAGTGGTACATAGTAGTCAGAAAGAGAGAGAGAGAGAAACAGAGAGAGCATGTGCGTGAGACACCCCGACACCCTGAGAGAGATTGTGAGCATGTGTGAAAGAGAAATGCCGATGCATATAAAGTGTGTGCACTTATGCGTTAGATAGAGAGAGATATAACGCGTTTGTGAGAACGGGGCGAGGCATAGTGCATCTACGTGTAAAAGGCGGTTCTACGCATTAAATTAAAATATAAATGGCATTATTATTTTTGGATGAGATCATGAATTTTGCAAATTGCGTATGGACGAAAATCGGTTTATCAGACACCCATACTCTATTGAATTCTAGCATGTGCATGTGTTTATTTCATATTATCGATCCATAGAGTGAGAGCGGTTTGAAATACAGGCAATGGATGCTTTTGCAATTCATATATAAACATTAATTAGTGCACTCCATGTTGTTAGTGTGAAACACTTTATACATTTGTCACTTGCATGGATACATTCCAAATTGCTAGCTACGAAATAGAATACATGTCGAATTCAACATAAAGGGGGTTTCGAAGATTCCAATTCATATGAAGTGCATTCATCTATTTGAACCCGAGATAATGGCATTTGTAAATCAGATGTAAAAGAGGGCATCAATCTTTGTTGTGAGTTTGAACATGCTATATATATTCATACGCATATCTAACTTTTTTTTTGCAACCAAGGATATTATATCTAGAACCATGCATGAACTGAGGTAAGTTGCATATTTTTTAATATATACTCATGTACAATGTATATTCAAATGTACCCCCTCCATTCCAAAATAATCGTAGCTTTAGGATTTTCAAGAGTAAAGATTTGTGAAGTTTGACAAATCCTGAAAGTTCAATTCAAGAGAACCGAAAACGTTAATGCTTCTGCTCCCAAATATTGAACGAAGCGCCAAATAGGCCTCTGGTCACCCGAAACCGGGCGAGACTAATGTTTTGGTGGTAGGAAATTACTGTCCTGACTCTGGCCCATGTAGCCTATCGGCCCGATGTCCAAAGGTCTAAACCGGGGTAGGTTAGTAACTTCACCAAGACGCCAGTCTCAACCGCCTCCGAGAAGCATTCATACGCTGTGGGTGCCTACCCATGCGCTCGGCCGAAATCTATCCCGCCCACATTTGGGACACCTGACATGACTGTCCTACCCCCAACCCGCAATATGTCCGAAATTTTAGATGGGGGCAAAGTTTGTAACTTCCCCAAATTTCAAACAAGCGCGTCTCAAACCAAAACATTGTTCCCCCTTAGTTCCCCGCCGCCCTCCGTTTCCCCATTCATACTCTGTGGGCGCGAAAACGCCCTCTCCACCAACCGCGAAACCCCAGCCTCCTCCGTCCTCCACCCCATAGCGGCCAATCCACCGCCGCCCTCCTCCATCACTCCGGAGCCGGTACCCCGACGTCGTCGTCCAACGCAACCGCAACCGCAACGCCCTCAAGGACTTAGCAGCTGAAGCCGAGGCAGAGCTGCCTCCACGACGCCGATGCCGACGTGCGCCGTACCAGAACCACTCCGACCACGCTGTCCTGCGCCTCACTGTTGCGGCTCCACTGTCGCAACCTTCCACCGCACCGGAGGTGTTCCCGCTATGCCGTCGTTCGCCGGCTCGGATCTGCTTCCCCGCCGCTAACAGACGGCCACCGCACCACACTCAACAACTTGGCCATGGGTTCGTCCAAGGCTGCACCGTCCTCCACAACTTCTGGTTTCCGGCGAACAACAAGAAGGTCGTCGGAAAAACAGAAGGAGGACACAGCACTGCCAGCAGAAAGAGGTACTCCTCTTCCCTTATTCATGCAAATCTTACGTCTCCGCTCACACTGTATTCATCCCACGAAATAAACTAGTTGAGCGCTTCTTACTGCATCTTCTTCATGATACTAAATGCACAAGGTTTCCTCCCTTTTACTATTTCACCTTTGCTAGAGGTTAGTAGCCCGCCTGGATTTCAATTCAGGGTCAGTCGAACTGCAATTAAAAGAAGCAGCACCCGCTTAGGCGCGCGGAGCACCTAGTCCGCCTATTCCCCGGGGAAGCGGCACATCAGTGTCTATCATAGGGGTGTGGGGCGCAGGAGCTGCTTGCGCCCGATCTGGAGGTCGGCGGGGCTTGAATGGATGGCCGGGGGGCGATGCCAAGCACGGCGGTGCGGTGAGGTCGAGGGGAGGGCGCAGGCAGGGGAGAAATACTCGGCCGGTGGTCGCTGGCGTTTCAAGGAAGATCGTCAACACTGACTGGCTGGAGGTAGATGAAGGCGATCTGCCCGTTCTTTGTACATCGGACGATGCAGAAAAAATGGACTGACCTATTTGCTTTCAGTCGACTGTTATTTTCATAGAATCCTGTAGTAATTTAGTGTGCCATGCACGTTGTAGAGCTAACATATGTCTCCCGTCATTTATTTCTCACCGACCCGCTATCTGCTACCTTTACACTATACTAATTGTGCACACACTTCACCCATACTCACACTATTGTTTCTTTATGCATGGGTATTTCAGACTCTGACGCAGTGTTGATGAATGCAGAAAAGAAAAGACAGAAGTCGCTCCAGTGTAATTCGAAGATAAGCACTAAGCGTTTCAGCGCTCTAATGGGTGCAGTGTCAGCAGTTGGAGACAGTAAACGTAGCTCTGCAGTTGATGATCTCAATTGCCATACACAACCATCCCAGGTGGTTGCTTTAACTTCGCGCTGTCAAATGTGGTTGCATGTTGCATATGGTGTCTAGCTTGTATTGCTTCCAATTTGGTTAAATTGCATCTGCTTACTTTACACATTATACCTTTGATAATGACATGCCTTCCTGTTTTTGATACATACTACATATGTCTATTAACCATGTTCGTACATCAAACTAATGCTCTTTTGAATCCCTCGTCAATCACTTATGATGAGACAGTCACCCGAGTGGGTTACTGTGAGACGCCCTACTCGTTTAAAGATTGCAGTGTCATCCTCCCCACATGATTCTCAAGAAACAGCAAGGCTAAATGAAGATAGTGAACGTAGCTCTCTAGTTGATCACCGCAATTCCCCCACACCACCATCGCAGGTGCTTGCTCTTACTTGGCAGTGTGATATGTGGTTGCATGTTGCATATGGTGTCTACCTTGTAATGCTTCTAATTAGGGTAAATTGCATCTGCTTAGTTAACACATTATACCTGTGAATATGACATGCCTTCTTGTTTTTGGTACATACTACGTCTTTCTATTAACCATGTTCTTACATCAAACTACTTTTCTTGTGTATCCCTCATCAATGCTCCTAATTTTTTAAATTGCATCTCCTTAGCTTACACATTATACATGTGAATATGACACGCCTTCCTGTTTTTGGTACATACTACATCTGCCTATCACACCATGTTCTTCCATCAAACTACTGTTCTTGTGTATCCTGCCTCTATCGCTTATGATGAGACAGTCGCGCGCGTGGGTTAATATGAGATGCAATACTCTTATAAAGAATGCAATTTCATCCTCTCCACATGATTCTTAAGAAACAGCAAGCCTAAATGAAGATATTGAACGTAGCTCTGTACCTGAAGACCGCACTTCCCCTACACCACCATCACAGGTGCTTGCTCTAACTTCGCAGTGTGATATGTGGTTGCATGTTGCATACGGTGTCTAGCTTGTAATGCTTCTAATTAGGGTAAATTGCATCTGCTTAGTTTACACACTATACCTGTGAATATGACATGCCTTCCTATTTTTGGTACACACTACATCTATGTGTTAACCTTGTTCTTACATGAAACTACCTCTCTTCTGTATCCTGCATCAATCACTTACGATGAGTCACCTTTATTCGTTGCATATTGCATATTATTTCTAGCCTGTTGCCATGTATTGCTTCTAATTTGGTCAAATACATTTGTTAGGGCACCCTTTTAATTTGGCAGAGTGATATTGGTTTCATCTTTCATATGGTTTCTAGCTTGCATCGATTCTAACAAGTTCAAGCACCTTGTGCTTAGTTTACACTTTATACATCATACATGTCAATATGTCACGCCGTCCTGTTTTTCATACATATTCCATCCTCCTATCATGCGGCTGCCTTACATGAAAGTAGTGTTCGTCAGTATCATGCATCAATGAGTTCTGAAGAGCAAATTTTATTCATTTTTCTTGTAGGTTTGACTGGACAAGGCAAAATCAAGAAAGAGGAAGGAAAAGAGTAAGGAAGGCGATGATGGTGGTCCTCTACAGCAACGTAAACGGAGCATCTGTACCGATTCTCCTTGTACTTATAGTGCATTACAAGGTCCAAGTCTCTGCTCCCCTACTCCACCATCCAAGGTGCTTGCTCTAACTTGGCAGTGTGATAGCTGGTTGCATGTTGCATATGGTGTCTAGCTCGTATTGCTCCTAATTAGTGTAAACTGCATCTGCTTAGCTTACACATGATACATGTGAATATGACACGCTTTCCTGTTTTTGGTACATACTATATCTGTCTATCACACCATGTTCTTACATGAAACTACTCTTCTTGTGTATCCTGCATCAGTCACTTATGATGGGACACCTTTAAGTTGGCAGTGTGATATTGGTTTGCGTCTTGAATATGATTTCTAGCATGTATTGCTTCTAGTTTGATGAACGCCACCTATGACGAGACAGTTTTAACTTGGCAGAGTGATATTGATTGCACCTTCCATATGGTGTCTTGCAGTGTTTCTAATTTGTTGAAGTGCCTTCTGCTTAGTTACACATCATAGGTGTGAATATGTCAAGCCATCCATTTTTTCGTACATATTCCATCCTCGTATCATGACTTTGTCTTTCATCAGAGTAGTGTTCGTCAGTATCATGCATGAATGGGTTCTGAAGAGCGAATGATATTCCTTTTTCTTGTCGGTATGACCTCACAATGCAAAATCAATAAAGCTGAAGGAAATTGGCAAGGCATTGGATGATGGTGGTCCTTCCGAGCAACTGAAACGGAGGTTCTCTACAGATTCTACTCCGCCATCCTCCCAACAAGATTCGCAAGACAACGCAAGGCTAGACAGTCAACGTAGCTGTGTAGATGATGAGCACATCTCCCCTACTCCACCATCACAGGTGCTTGCTCTAACTTGGCACTATTATATGTGGTTGCATGTTGCGTATGATGTCTAGCTTGTATTGCTTCTAACTTTGTTGAATTGCGTATGCTTACTTTACACATAATGCCTGTGAATATGACATGTGTTCCTGTTTCTACATCAGACTACTATTCTTGCATATCCCGCATCAGTCAGTTATGATAAGGCACCTTTAAGTCTCCATTGTGATATTGGTTGTGTCTTGCATATGATTTCTAGCATGTACTGCTTCTAATTTGTTGAAACGCCATACAGTTTGAACTTGGCAGAGTGATATTGGTTGCATCTTTCATATGGTGTCTAGCTTGCAGTGCTCCTAATTTCTTGAAATGCCTTCTGCTTAGTTACCACATCATAGGTGTGAATATGTCACACCATCCTGTTTTTCATACATATTCCATCCTCACATCATGTGTTTGCCTTTCATCCGAGTAGTGTTCATTAGTATCATGCATGAATGAGTTCTGAAGAGCGAATTTTATTCCTTTTTCTTATCGGTTTGACTTCACAATGCAAAATCATTACAGCTGAAGGAAATTAGTCCGGCAGTGGATGATGGTGGTCCTTCGGAGCAACTCAAACAGGGGGTCTCTACAGATTCTACTCCGCCATCCTCCCAACAAGATTCGCAAGACAACACAAGGCTGGACAGTCAGCGTAGCTGTGTAGATGATGAGCACATCTCCCCTACACCACCATCACAGGTGCTTGCTCTAACTTGGCACTATTATATGTGGTTGCATGTTGCGTATGATGTCTAGCTTGTATTGCTTCTAACTTGAATTGCATCTGCTTACTTTACACATAATGCCTGTGAATATGACACGTGTTCCTGTTTCTAGAACATACGTGTACATGATGAGCACATCTCCCCTACTCCACCATCACAGGTGCTTGCTCTTACTTGGAACTGTTATACGAGGTTGCGTTTTCCGTATGATGTCTAGTTTGTATTGCTTCTGATTATGTTGAATTGCATCTGCGTAGCTTACAACTTATACCTGCAACGATCACTTACCCATAAGACACATTTAACTTGGGACTGTGATGTAGGTTGCATCTTGCATTGTCTTCTAGCTTGTACTGCTTCTAATTTCTTGAAATGGCACTTACGACGAGACACTTTTTACCTGATAGAGTGATATTGGTTGCATGTTCATATGGTGCCTAGCTTTCATTTCTTCTAATTTTGTTGAAATGCCTTCCGCTTACTGTTTTTTCATACATATTCCATCCTCCTATCGTACGTGTGAATATGAAACGTTGTCTTTTTTGTATATATTCCATCCTCCTATCCTGCACTTGCCTTACATCAAAGTAGTGTTCGTCTATATCATGCATCAACTAGTTATGCAGAGCTAATTTTATTCATCTTCTTGTGGTTTTGACTTCATAAGGCAATATCAGAAAATAGGAAGGAAAAGAGTAAGTTAGGGGATGTTGGTGGTCCTCCGGACCGACGCAAACAGAGACTCTCTAGATTTGCCACTGCTACTGCTAATGAAGTTGATGTCCCAAGTCTACATGATGAGTTCATCTCCCATACTCCACCATTGCAGGTGCTTGCTCTAAGTTGACAGTGTGATAATTGGTTTCATGTTGCATATGTTGTCTAGCCTGTATTTCTTCTATTTTGATTAAGTTGCACGTGCTGAGTTCATACGTTATACATGTGCATATGACATGGCTTTCTGTGTCTAGAATACACTGCATCTATCTATCATACCATGTTCTTACATCAAAGTACTGCTGTTGTATATCCCGCATCAGTCACTCATGATTGGACGCTTTTAACATGGAAGTTTGATAGTGGTTGCATCTTGCATTGATTTCTACGTTGTACTGCTTCTAATTTTTTGAATTGCCACTTATGACAAGACACTTTTAACTTGGCAGAGTAATATTGGTTGCATCTTTCATATGGTGTCTAGCTTGCATTACTTCTATTTTCTTGAAAATCCTTCTGCTTAGTTTGCACATCGTAGCTGTGAATATGTCATGCCGTCCTGTTTTTCTTACATATTCCATCCTCATACGGTTGTCTTACATCAAAGTATTGCTTGTCTGTATCATGCATCAATGAGTTCTGAAGAGTGATTTTATTCTTTTGTGTTGTGGGTACAGCTTGACATGGCAAAGTCAAAAAAGAGCAAGGAAAATAATATAGTAGGGAGTGCTGTTACTCGTCGGGTGAAACGGAAAAGGTTCTGCCGTCGAGATTCTGCCGGTACTTATAGTGCAGTAGAAGGTCCAAGTCGACCGGCTAAATCTACAAACACAGTATCACCTGCTCCACCAGCTGCAGCATCCGCTTCAACTGTACCAGCATCTCAACCAGTTACTCGTTCGTTTGCTCCGGAACAGGCCAGTTCCCAAGCTGCCTTCACACCTAACACTACTTCCGAAGCACTGCTGACACAACAGGACTTGGCAAGATCAGATGAACCTCATGAGCATCAACACCAAGACGGTACCTGACCGAGTCAAGTTGCAGTTGCATGCTCCTTTATATGTACTCTCACAGTTTGATGTACACTAACACTTTCCATATTCGTTGTTGAACTAGCACCACGGCGCAAGCGGAAACAGACATCAGGGATAATGCTTGACAGATTAACAAAATCTAAAGGAGGAAGAATGGAGATCCATTTTGAGGCAGGTTTAAAAAGGCCACGTGATGCTACAGAGTCAGCCAAGTTAGTATCAGAGGCAGACGTTGCCGTTAGGTGTCATGCACGTATCCTCCCAACGTGGATCCAGTACAGGAATGAGAAAGACAATACCCAGTTTAACACCTTCCTTGACCATTTATCCGTAAGTAATGTTATTCATCGCAATTAGTAATATTGTCTTGCTTTGTCCCATACTTTCTAACTTCCTCCTAATAAGACTCACATTCTTCTTTCAACAGATGAGGTTCAAGTTGGATCCGAAAGATGATGCAACTAAACAAGCATGCACTCATGTTTTTCAGTCTGCTCTGCGACAGTATCGGTACCACCTTAGAAAATCTCACTTTGAAGGCAAGGCTAACAATGAAATCGCCCAAACATCTCCAGTGGAATATATTACAGATGAAGATTGACAGCCCTCGTTAAACACTGGTCTGATCCAAAGTATCAGGTAGGCTATATGTATTTGATCAGACCACGTATTGAACTTGTATTTATGTATGTTCGTTACAAGTGTATCTTCTTCTAGGCTAACTGTTTGAAGAACAAAACCAACCGTTCTAAAGTGAAATTCCAACAAACAACATGATCTCGTAGCTATATTGCACACTGCAAGGCTCTTGTAAATAGCTGTTACTTCCTTCTTTTTTTGTGCCATATTATCGTATCTATATTGAGTTGTTCCAAATACAGAGGAAAGCCCGTGCGGACCAAAAAGAACCTGAACCAAATGCAGTGCAAATCTTCAAGGATTGCCACACCAGCAAGATGAAGGGCATGAGCACACCAGTTCAAGCCGTTGTTGTAAGTCCTTACTCCTACTGCCTTGAACTGATTGGTACTGTGATGTGTTCATTTAACTACTCGGTTTGCAGCCAATGTCAGTTACTCTGTTCACTTTTATTCACAGTTGTCTTAACATATCATTTCACCTTACATGGTTTAAAAGATATGAAGGATATTCTTTTGGTCTTGATCTGTAATCTAGTTGTTATGTTCACGTGCGCACACAATGATAAAATAGCCTGTTTGTTTTATATCTGTTTTCCCATGATATGAATGATCTCATACTATGTTCATCCTACTTTAAACCATGTCTCTTTATCCTTAGATGTCAACGAATGTTAGGAAATAGACAATACGGTAGGCATGCTACATGGACATATGTTCCAAAAGTGATTTTATTATGTAGTTGGAACTACAATACATGCTAATGTATTACAGTAGTTCACCAAAATAAGCTATGTATAAACGTTTAACCTACTTTGTTAGTTTTTGTCTCATTAGTAACTTATCTGGTACACTAATCTACAAGTTCAAACTTTCAGGAAGCTATGGAACAAATGATTGAACAGCCACAACCACCTGAAGGTGACAAGGCTACTACAGGCACAATGTCACCTCTTGCTGCAGTGCGTCAGTATCTCTCCAATAACAGTGCAAAAAGCACCTTCCTGCGTAATTCTGGGTTGGTTGTCAAGGTAACCTCGTCCAAATCGCCTACTGAACAAAATCTTCCTGCTAGACAGAGTGATATATCTGCGCTCCAGACACAAGTCCAATCCCTAATGGACGTTGTTTTGGAAACAAGAATAGTGGTTGAGAAATGTCGTCAAGATATGAATGGTTTTGAAACCAGACTATCAGACATTCGCTTCGTTGTTCAAGAGCAATGGCGGAAAAAAGGTGGAGATCGTGCTGCTCCATCAGATTCTACAGCCTGAAACATTAGCACTCAGGTCAAATGATCTGTGCTTCTATACATCTGATTGTGCTTTTATCTGGAAGGACTGTAAACTTTATGCCAACAGGCCTTTTGTTGTATGGTTGGAATTTATTTTGTTGTGATACAACATTTATGATGCTGCCTCAGGCTGCAGTAATTACGACGCTATTTTTGTATAGTGTAGGTTCATCTTAGTAATGTATTCGGCCGAAAGCTTCGTAGGAGCCCAACATGCCAACATTCGTCGGGCCCATTCCAATTGGGCTAAAAACGATTACGGGCCGAAATTGGCATGTAGCCCACTAAAAATATCTGGGCCTAAATCAGCATAAGCTTTCATATTTTTCTGGTAGGCCTGTGCCCATAGTGGGCCTTTAACAGGCCTAAACATAATTTGGGCCCTCAGTAAAAATAGGCCGTTTACAGGTGTAAATATCTCGAGACCATAAAAAACATGGGCCTTTAATAGTCCGAAAGTGAGATTGGGCCCATTTACGATGCGGATCTTTGACAGGCCGAAATTCGGACGGGCCGTAAATGCGCCGACCTAATACACGGGCCTTTAACAGGCCGGAACTTCGGTTGGGCTAGATTATGTCATTTTTATATGGGCCGTTAATGGGCCCGATATGACGTTGGGCCACATATGGCCCATGGTTTACGTACGGCGTTAACAGGCCGAAAATGACAACATGCCGAAAGTGGCCCAAAGCTATAGTGGGCCTCTAACAGGCCGAATGTCAGACATGTCCGAATATGACCCAAATCCTTCACGGTCGTTTATGGGCCGAAAGTTTTGATGGCCTGTAAATGGGCCCAAATGAAGCCGGACCTTTAACAGGCCGGAAATACATCGGGCCGTAATTCGGCCCAATTACTTAGCGGACTGTTAACGGGCCAGAAGTGACCATGGGCTGCGTTGATGACAAGTTTAGGACATGCCATTGACGGGCCGATTTGAGAGAGAATGTTGGGCCTTTAGCTGGGCCGGCCCATTATGGTCTGCAGAATCTTGTGGGCCTTTAGCTGGGCCGGCCCATTGTGGTCCGCAAAATCTTGTGGGCCTTTAGCTGGGCCGGCCCATTATGGTATGCAAAATTGTGTGGGCCTTTAGCTGGGCCGGCCCATTATGGTCCGCTAAATTTTGTGGGCCTTTAGCTGGTCTGGCCCATTATGATCCGCTAAATCTTATGGGCCTTCGGTTGGGCCGGCCCATTTAAACTTTGTGGGCCACTTTTGGGCCTGTCCACGTGTCAACATATCATAGGCCCATCTCGACCGTTCGATGAGTGACACCTATGCCAACGCGGAGTTGACGCGTGGATCCGTCAGCCAATGAGAATTTTACACGTGGAAAATCGGTATTGGTCGTGGCTGTTAACGGGTTATCGGATCCAAAATCCGACCCGATAGCTTAACGGCGTTCCGTTACAGTGGATGCCACGTGTCGGTCACCCTTGACGAAAGCACTTCTGTGACGCGCGATTTATCGTCATGGAAGTGGACACTTCCGTGATGATAATTTTGGCAATGTCATGGAACACTTCTACGACAGCACAAGTATGACTATCTTGATTCTGTCATAAATTTGTCATGGATGTACATGCATGACAGAAAACGCGACCTACTGTGACAAACACGTATCATCACGGAAGTGTATTTTTTTGTAGTGCCCCCGACCGCCGCGGCGACCTCGGCCACGCCCCCTCCCCCTTCCTCTCATGGCTGGCTCCGCTGCCACGGGTTCGTGGGAAGGAGGGACGCGCTGACGAGCAGCAACCCTCGCCGCCACCGCCGAAGGCCCAGCGCCTCCTCTCGCCATGGCAGGTGGAAGAAAGAAGCGGAGGTGGAGGAGGATGGATGCTGAAGGAATGTGGGACGACGCCCCCTCCCCCCTCCTTATAGAGAGGCAGGGTCGAGGCTCGGCCGCCCCACTCAGCCAACCCAGCCGTCGGAGGCGTAGGGAATCAGGACCGACCCGCTGCCCCAACCAGCGAAGGCCCGGTTTCCCGCCTCCAACGCCCGCCACTTGCATGAAGGACGCGTCGCGAGCGAGCAGGGTCTAAAAGACGGGTGAGGCGACCGTTCCCCGCCCCATGATCGGGGGGGCATGGGCGCCTTGAAGACTGCGACCCAAGTCCATCCAGTAAATGAACCGCACCTCCACGCCTCCCTCTTTTTATGGGGAAGGCGCGAGCCGCCTCTTTACCGCGATGTGACGCATGCGTGCGAGAACCGCCCCACGCATGCCACCACGTCACGCATGATCCTCCACGACGCGCGTTCAACGTGGGTCGTGGGGAAGCGCAGCGGACGAAGAGTTACTGCGATGAAAATCCGCCCCGCCTGCCCGTGCACCGTTCTGGGCCTGGGCCAACAACGTGTCGCGCTTATGTGTGGCCCAGGCCCGGGGGCTCCTGTCGGTGTACAAAAGTAGCGGCACACCTTTGTACCCCTTTACTTGTGCACGGGCAGTCGGAGCCGCGCGCCACGGCCACACTAAGCAGGGCAGAGGAGGGGAGCCGGAGAGAAGCTGAAGCACAAGATGGCCAAGGCAACGCCAAGACCAAAGGTACCAAAGAGCGAGAGGACGAGGTGGACTTCCCCGGCGAGGGCCTCTGCGGCCCCGGCAAGAGCCTTGCCGGGGCAACTTGCCCGATGCGAACAGAGCGAGCCACCCTTGAGCCCACGGGTTCCAACTCAACCAACCACATTGGAACTAGGGCTCGGGAGGCACCTCCGTGGTAGCATGCAAATATTTTTCAAGACCATAGAGATATGAGATCAGATGAGAACCAGAAGACGGCGACCCTCGGCGGGATCCTTGCCGAGGAGATCCACAAGACCCCCGGCAAGCGCCTTGCCGGGGACGACTGCAACACCACAGCAAGACCCTTGCTGGCTCCCAGGCAAGGCCCTTGCCGAGGGCGTCAGCGGGGCCACAGCCAGGCCCGCGTCGACCAAGACTCCACCGCCGTCCCCAAGCAGCTGCTAGCTCAACCAGCTGGGCAAGCACCTGCGTGGCGACGGGCGGCCTCTACGCCAACTCAGCAAGCACCTGCGTGGTGGCATGCAGATCTTCGTGAAGACCCTACCACCGCGCCACCTCAGCTGCCTGCCTACATGGCGCCGCATGCACCGCTGGCCTGGGCGCGTGTCGAAGCAAGGCGAGGCGGCAACGGACGGGACGGGCCTCGTTCCCGTCCCCAATAAAGTTAAGGGACACCTAAGCTACGCATTAAATGTGTCTTGTCCCGTAATACGAGCGATAAGCTCGCAGCACTGTAGGCCTTTCCACCTCCAGTGTGCCACTGTGGCAGCCCCTTCCGACTATAAAAGGAGGCCCTTGGCATACTGGAGAGGGATTCGGCACTTTTAAACTACGCAGCCACCATAGCTAGTTTCAGAGCTCAAGAACTCTCTCAAATACACATCAAAGCAGGACTAGGGTATTACGCATCCTCGCGGCCCGAACCTGGGTAAACGATCCTTGTGTTGACTGCTAATCCTGCTCTTCTCACAACCCCGCGCCCCGGCAACCGTAGTAGGGATTCTTGTGATCCCATAGGTGTCGTTTCCCACCGACATCTGTCGGTGTACAGAAGTAGGGGCAAACCTTTGTACCCCTTTACTTGTGCACGGGAAGTCGGAGCCGCGCGCCACGGCCACACTAAGCAGGGCAGAGGAGGGGAGCCGGAGAGAAGCCGAAGCACAAGATGGCCAAGGCAACGCCAGGACCAAAGATACCAAAGAGCGAGAGGGCGAGGTGGACTCCCCCGGCAAGGCCCTTGTCGGGGCAGCCTCCGCGGCCCCGGCAAGAGCCTTGCCGGGGCAACTTGCCCGATGCTAACAGAGCGAGCCACCCTTCAGCCCACGGATTCCAACTCAACCAACCACATTGGAACTAGGGCTCGGGAGGCACCTCTGTGGTAGCATGCAAATCTTTGTTAAGACCATAGAGATATGAGATCAGATGAGAACCAGAAGACGGCGACCCTCGGCGGGATCCTTGCCGAGGAGATCCACAAGACCCCCGGCAAGCACCTTGCCGGGGACGACTGCAACGCCATGGCAAGACCCTAGCCGGGCCCCCGGCAAGGCCCTTGCCAAGGGCGTCAGCGGGGCCACAGCCAGGCCCGCGTCGACCAAGACTCCATCGCCGTCCCCAAGCATCTGCTAGCTCAACCAGCTGGGCAGGCACCTGCGTGGCGACGGGCGGCCTCTACGCCAACTCAGAAAGCACCTGCGTGGTGGCGTGCAGATCTTCGTGAAGACCCTACCATCGCGCCACCTCAGCTGCCTGCCTGCCTACATGGCGCCGCATGCACCGCTGGCCTGGGCGCGTGTCGAAGCAAGGCGAGGCGGCAACGGACGGGACGGGCCTCGTTCCCGTCCCCAATAAAGCTAAGGGACACCTAAGCTACGCATTAAATGCGTCCTGTCCGGTAACACGAGCGATAAGCTCGCAGCACTGTAGGCCTTCCACCTCCTGTGTGCCACTGTGGCAACCCCTTACGACTATAAAAGGAGGTCCTTGGCATACTGGAGAGGGATTCGGCTCTTTTGAACTACGCAGCCACCATAGCTAGTTCGAGAGCTCAAGAACTCTCTCAAATACACATCAAAGCAGGACTAGGGTATTACGCATCCTCGCGGCCCGAACCTGGGTAAATGATCCTTGTGTTGACTGCTAATCCTGCTCTACTCACAACCCCACGCCCCGGCAACCGTAGTAGGGATTCTTGTGATCCCATAGGTGTCGTTTCCCACCGGCATCTTTGGCGCACCAGGTAGGGGGCGCAATTGTGAGAACCTGGTCTAGTAGTTAACCTAGCAGTTCTTCATCACCATGGCCTCTAAAAAAGAAGACGACCAGGAGAAAACTACGCTTCCTGCAAGCGCGAAGGACGCCAGCGCGGCAACAGAAAAGCTAACTCATCCAGAGCCTTGAGCAATTTCCTTTTGTACATGAGTTTATTGTCCTCGGAGATGCTGCCTATGTATGGAAAACCCGCACGTAAAGGGGCCCTCCCACAATTGGTAACGCCCTTGTTCTGTTTCGAGTCTGCTCAACAGCTCAAGCGGGCCGCGTCGAGAGTGGCAGGGTAGCCTTCCGCACTAGGCAACGCTCTCGATTCTGACTCGAGTCAAGCTCGACAGGTCGAGCGGCCGCGTTAAGGGCGGTGGGGTGGTTTGCCCGGCATCAAGCACACCTGGCAGGCCAATGGGGATCCATACTCAAGACGCCGCCCTGGGTTTACGCGCCGGCAAGCCCACCCGGTTAACGTAGGGTGGACATACAAAGGGAAATCGAACAGGAAAATAACATGCATTGTATCCAGAGTACTGCAGAGTTATATTACATCAAATTGTTGCCGCGGTTCTAACTAAAGATAGAAATTGTCTTGGTCATGAACCTGCAGCAGCGATAAGAAACGGGGTGCCTAATCCCGGCGCTGGCCCTCCACCCTTTGAATTCCGTCGATGAGGCTGATGATGGGCTCGATACGCTCCTTGAGCGGCGTGAGGTCAGTGCCCTCCGGCAAGCTCTCCAGCGCGGCGTCAAAGTCAAGGGTGGGGTTCCAGCACGCCACCTTGGTGAGGACCTTGGTCATGGCACCCCGGCAAAGCCTTCGGTTCTCGTCGGCCAGCAAAGCCGCCCTGTTGGAGTGGAACTGCTCCAGGGCCCCGAGAACACCCTCGAAGAATAGGGACGAAAGGCGAGCGGCTTACCAGTGCCGGGCTGGGGAGCAGAGGTCCCCTCCCCGCCAACATTTGGCACTGAGGCAAAGCCACCAGCGCCCGAGTTCTCCTCCCCCCCTCCGTGTGCATGGGCTCAGTGCTTGGCGCCCTTGTCGGGGACGCCCCTCGGGGTGGCGTGGTCGAGGGGGCGGCGTGTTAGGGGTAGCCCTCTGTGGCTCCTCCTGCTGATGTCCTCCTCCTGCAACTACGGCAAGGTCAGCACCAGGAGATCGTGCCCCCAACACATGTTGACGAGGGGTGAATGATGAACTTACGCTGGGGGCTGTGCCGGGGGCTGCTGTCCGGGCTGCTCAGCACCACCAGTGGTGCCCTCGAAGTACCCGCCGGGGGCTAATCGCCCGCCGAGGCTTTGGCCCTCTACACCCTCTGGGCTAGCGTCTCCATATCCCTGCAAAGATAAAAACAATTCAAGACAAGCGGTACAGATTAAGGAGACGGAGATGACAGAAAAGAGCAAGATACTTACTCGTCATCCACCTCCTCCTCTGTTGCTTTCCTCTTCCTCCTTGGGCTGAGGGACCCGAAGTCAAAGGTGACCCCCGCGTCGACGTCTGCCGAAGGAGGGGAGGAGGGCGGAGTCTGCGCGCGCTTGGATGAAGAGGAGGTAGATGCTTTCTTCTTCGCCACCGCGGCCTTGACGACCTTCTTCGCCGTCGCGGCCCTCGTCTAACGCGCGGACTCCTCCGGAGACTTTGGCCGCCGCGCGGCCTTGACGGGTCGTACCGGCTCGCCGGAAGTGGCCCGCTGTAGGACTCGCCCTCTCCCCGTGACCGGAGGGTGAACAGCCTCAGCCTCCTCCTCCGACGACTCGTCCACCACCTCCTCGACGAGAGGATCCCCGGTGCCGGCGCAGCTGACCTCCCTAGCAGCCTCCGCCCACTGGGCAAGCTCCTTCTCCTCCGCCTCCGCTGCGGCCTTGTCCTCCACGCCACCGGCGCTGCCGGCCTCCTCGCCAAGCTTCGCCTCCATCGCCCTGGCAGCGATGTAGTCCAGCTCTGCCTGGGTGGTGTCCTGGACGAGCCGCGGCTCGGCGGTGACGTACCCCTCGTGCAAGGTGTCGAAGAACTCCTGCACTTGAATTTCCTCCGGCTCGACCCAGCTCGGGTCAAGGCCGTGCGCGTTGAAATCCGGCATCATGGCGATGATGTCAGTCCAGCATGAGTTGTTGCTCAGCGGAACCACTCCTGCTGGCAACTTGAACAAGGGCCCCTTGGCGACCTTGCCGGCCTTCGCGGCAGCCCTCGCGGCCTTGCCGGTCCGCTCTACCTCGCCGTCGCGGTTCACATCGAGCTGGAAGAGTCGCTGGCAGAAGTGGGCGTGCCCCATCACCGTGAAGTTATGGTCGAGGCCGGGGCGAAGCCTCATGATGTCGGCGGCGTTCGTAAAGAGCCAGGCCGACGTCCCCTTGTTATGCAGCAGAGCGATTCGGCGGCGGATGAAATCCGCCCCGATCATCTCAAGGGTGAGCCCGGCCTCGGTAAGGCGAAGGATCCTGGTGGTGGCGACCGTGAGCTTCGCGTCGCCGACGTCTATGTCGCTCCAGTCGCCCCGGCGAACCGGCGGCACGTCACGGACCTGGCAAAAGTTCGGCGGGTCCTTCTCTTGGTACGGCTAAAGTTGTGCGGCACAAGAGAGGCTAGCAATGGTGGAAGGGTGAGAGTACGTATAATCCATGGACTCAACATTAGTCATAAAGAACTCACATACTTATTGCAAAAATCTATTAGTTATTGAAACGAAGTACTACGCGCATGCTCCTAGGGGGATAGATTGGTAGCAAAAGACCATTGCTCGTCCCCGACCGCCACTCATAAGGAAGACAATCAAAAAATAAATCATGCTCCGACTTCATCACATAACGGTTCACCATACGTGCATGCTACGGGAATCACAAACTTTAACACAAGTATCTCTCAAGTTCACAACTACTCACTAGCATGACTCTACTATTACCATCCTCATATCTCAAAACAATCATAAGGAATCAAACTTCTCATAGTATTCAATGCACTTTATATGAAAGTTTTTATTATATCCCTCTTGGATGCCCATCATATTAGGACTAAATTCATAACCAAAGCAAATTACCATGCTAATCTAAAAGACTCTCAAAATAATATAAGTGAAGCATGAGAGTTCATTAATTTCTTCAAAATAAAACCACCGTCGTTCTCTAAAAGATATAAGTGAAGCACTAGAGCGAACGACAAACTACTCCGAAAGATATAAGTGAAGATCAATGAGTAGTAGAATAATTATGTAACTATGTGAAGACTCTCTAACATTTAAGAATTTCAGATCTTGGGATATTATTCAAACAGCAAGCAAAACAAAATAAAATAAAATGACGCTCCAAGCAAAACACATATCATGTGGTGAATAAAAATATAGCTCCAAGTAAGGTTACCGATGAGCGAAGAATAAAGAGGGGATGCCTTCCGGGGCATACCCAAACTTAGGCTCTTGCCACTCCTTATTCCATAGTCCATTGAATCTTTAACCAAAACTTGAAAACTTCACAACACAAAACTCAACAGAAAACTCGTAAGCTCCGTTAGTATAAGAAAATAAATCACCACTTTTGGTACTGTTGTGAACTCATTCTTTATTTATATTGGTGTAATATCTACTGTATTCCAACTTCTCTATGGTTCATACCCTCCGATACTACTCATAGATTCATCAAAATAAGCAAACAATACATAGAAAACAGAATCTGTCAAAAACAGAACAGTCTGTAGTAATCTGTAACTCTTGAATACTCATGTAACTCCAAAAATTCTGAAATAAATGGTGGCGTGAGGAATTTGTCTATTAATCTTCTTCAAAAAGAATCAACTTAAAAGCACTCTTCTGTAAAAAATGACAGCTAATCTCGTGAGCACAAAGTTTTTGTTTTTACAGCAAGATCACATTAACTTTCACCCAAGTCTTCCCAAAGGTTCTACTTGGAACTTTATTGAAACAAAAGCTATAAAACATGATTACTATAGTAGCTTAATCATGTGGACACACAAAAACAGTAGGGGTAAATTTTGGGTTGTCTCCCAACAAGCGCTTTTCTTTAATGCCTTTTTAGCTAGGCATGACGATTTCAATGATGCTCACAAAAAGATAAGAATTGAAACATAAAGAGAGCATCATGAAGAATATAACTAGCACATTTAAGCCTAACCCACTTCCTATGCATAGGGAGTTTTTGAGCAAACAACTTATAGGAACGATAATTAACTAGCATAGGAAGGCAAAGCAAGCATAACTTCAAGATTTTAAGCACATAGAGAGGAAACTTGATATTATTGCAACTCCTACAAGCATATATTCCTCCCTCATAATAATTTTCAGTGGCATCATGAATGAATTCAACAATATAACCATCACATAAAGCATTATTTTCATGATCCCCAGGCATATAAATTTTATTACTCTCCACATAAGCAAATTTCTTCTCATGAATAGTAGTGGGAGCAAACTCAACAAAATAACTATCATGTGAGGCATAATCCAATTGAAAATTAAAATCATGATGACAAGTTTCATGGTTATCATTGTTCTTTATAGCATACATGTCATCATAATAATAATCATAGATAGCAACTTTGTTCTCATAATCAATTGGAACCTCTTCCGAAATAGTGGATTCATCACTAAATAAAGTCATGACCTCTCTGAAACCACTTTCATCAACCTAATCATCATAAAAAGGAGGCATGCTATCATCATAATAAATTTGCTCATCAAAACTTGGGGGACTAAAAATATCATCTTCATCAAACATAGCAACCCCAAGCTTGTGGCTTTGCATATCATTAGCATCATGTATATTCAAATAATTCATACTAAAAACATTGCAATCAAGCTCATCATTCAAATATTTAGTGCCAAACATTTTAATGAATTCTTCTTCTAACACTTGAGCACAATTTTCCTTTCCATCATTTTCACGAAAGATATTAAAAAGATGAAGCATATGAGGCACCCTCAATTCCATTTTTTGTAGTTTTCTTTTATATACTAAACTAGTGATAAAACAAGAAACTAAAATATTCGATTGCAAGATCTAAAGATATACCTTCAGGCACTCACCTCCCCAGCAACGGCGCCAGAAAAGAGCTTAGTTAACGGGGTGTTAGTGCCGCTTACCTAGCCTCCCAGGCAACGGGGCCAGAAAAGAGCTTGATGTCTACGACAAAACCTTCTTCTTGTATACGTTGTTGGGCCTCCAAGTGCAGAGGTTTGTAGGACAGTAGCAAATTTCCCTCAAGTGGATGACCTAAGGATTATCAATCCGTGGGAGACGTAGGATGAAGATGGTCTCTCTCAAACAACCCTGCAACCAAATAACAAAGAGTCTCTTGTGTCCCCAACACACCCAATACAATGTTAAATTGTATAGGTGCACTAGTTCGGCGAAGAGATGGTGATACAAGTGCAATATGGATGGTAGATATAGGTTTTTGTAATCTGAAAATACAAAAACAGCAAGGTAACTAGTAACAAAAGTGAGCGTAAACGGTATTGCAATGCTCAAAACAAGGCCTAGGGTTCATACTTTCACTAGTGCAAGTTCTCTCAACAAGGATAACATAATTAGATCATATAACTATCCCTCAACATGCAACAAAGAGTCACTCCAAAGCCACTAATATCGAAGAACAAACGAAGAGATTATTGTAGGGTACGAAACCACCTCAAAGTTATTCTTTCTGATCAATCCATTGGGCTATTCCTATAAGTGTCACAAACAGCCCTAGAGTTTGCAGTGAAATAACACCTTAAGACACAAATCAACCAAAACCCTAATGTCACCTAGATACTCCAATGTCACCTCAAGTATCCGCGGGTATGATTATACGATATGCATCACACAATCTCAGATTCATCTATTCAAACCAACAAAAAGAACTTCAAAGAGTGCCCCAAAGTTTCTACCGGAGAGTCAAGACGAAAACATGTGCCAAACCCTATGCATAGATCCCCAAGGTCACGGAACCCGCAAGTTGATCACCAAAACATACATCAAGTGAATCAATAGAATACCCCATTGTCACCACGGGTATCCCACGCAAGACATACATCAAGTGTTCTCAAATACTTAAAGACTCAATCCGATAAGATAACTTCAAAGGGAAAACTCAATCCATTACAAGAAGGTAGAGGGGGAGAAACATCATAAGATCCAACTATAGTAGCAAAGCTCGTGGTACATCAAGATCGTGCCAAATCAAGAACACGAGAGAGAGAGAGAGAGAGAGAGAGAGAGATCAAACGCATAGCTACCGGTACATACCCTCAGCCCCGAGGGTGAACTAATCCCTCCTCGTCATGGAGAGCGCCGGGATGATGAAGATGACCACCGGTGATGGTTCCCCCCTCCGGCAGGGTGCCGGAACAGGGTCCCGATTGGTTTTGGTGGCTACAGAGGCTTGCGGCGGCGGAACTCCCAATCTAGGTTATGTTCTGGAGGTTTGGGGATTTATAGGAGAGGTTGGCATCAAGAACAAGTCAGGGGGCCCCACGGAGAGTCCACGAGGCAGGGGGCGCGCCCTCCACCCTCGTGGGGCCCACGGGACTCCCCTCCGATAACTCTTCGTTCCAGTATTTTTTATATTTTCAAGAAAAAATCTCCGTTGGTTTTCAGTGTCCGAGAATTTTATTTCTGCACAAAAACAACACCATGGTAGTTCTGCTAAAAACAGCGTTAGTCCGGGTTAGTTCTACCCAAATCATACCAAAATCATGTAAAATATTATAAACATGGCATGAATACATCAAAAATTATGGATATGTTGGAGACGTATCACTTCATCTCCAAGCTGGGGGAGCGTGCCCTCCCGTTCTTCAAGCTGATGAAGAAGAAGGGCCCGTTCGAGTGGACCCCGGAGGCCAACACGGCGTTTCAAGACCTCAAGAGATACCTAACCAGCCTACCGGTGATGGTGGCACCACGTCCCCTTGAGCCCTTGGTGCTTTACCTGGCCGCCACGCCCCATTCCGCTAGCGCGGCGCTGGTAGCCGTCCGGGACGAGTGTCAGGCCAAGAGTCTGCCGAGTGACGCCGCGCATTCGGTAGGAATGATGCAGCACCAAGACGGCGCCACTGAAGCCGCTGCAACGCTAGCAGATGACCAAGCCCCACAAGAACACCCTCGTGAGGTTGCGGTAGCACCGATAGGCGACTGACCCCGAGGGCCCCCAGCCTCAGGAAGCGCCCCAGCCTCAGGAGATCTCGGACCTCACCAGCACTCCCGTCCTCGTCAAACACCCGGTGTACTTCGTCAGTACGGTACTATGACATGCGCGGGCGCACTACCCCATGCCGCAGAAGCTTCTGCTCGCGCTCCTCGTGGCCTCGCGCAAGTTACGCCACTACTTTCAAGGCCACCCCATCAAGGTCGTCTCAGCTTACCCACTGGAGAGGCTACTCCGGAGCCCCAATGTTGCGGGGAGGGTCGCCGAATGGAACATCGAGTTGCAGGCATTCCAGCTGGAGTTCAGCACCACCAGAGTCATCAAGGGAGCTGCACTCACCGACTTCGAGGCAGAGTGGACTGACGCTCCAAGGCCTGAAGCAAGTGAGGATCGGTCTCTCTCGCCAGGGAGCGAAGCACCAGACGGTTGGGCCATGTACTTCGACAGTGCCTTCACGCGCCAAGGCGCGAGGGGCGGAGCCGTACTCATCTCGCCCACCCAGGAGAAACTCTACTATGCCGTGCAGCTCCGCTTCCAGCGGGGTGAGAAGGTCTCCAACAACATCACGGAGTACGAAGGTTTGATCGCCTGCCTCAAGGCTGCGGCGGCCTTGGGGGTGAAGGGCCTCACCATCAAGGGCGACTCGCAGATCCTCGTCAACTTCTCCAACAAGGTGTATGAATAGAAGGACGAGCACATGGAGGCATACCTCGCGGAGGTACGCAAAATGGAGAAGCAATTTTTGGGCCTGGAGCTGCAGCATGTGCCCCGCGGCACAAACAAGGAAGCCGATGATATCGCCAAGAGGGCGTCTAGGCGTCAGCCACAGGAACCCAGCGTCTTCGAGGAGCGGCTCTTCAAGCCTTCAGCAGGCCCTCCGGCTGCGGAGCCGGCACCGCCTCGAGAGGAGCTCCCCCCACCACCAGCCTCGGGAGCCCCCGCCTGCGGCCCGACCTCAGGAGCACACCTGCTCCTCGCGCTCAAGCCTCGGGAGGGGTGCTGGACCGAAGAATTCAAGGCGTACCTGCTACAAGGGGCCCTGCCGAAGAAGGAGGAGGACGCGGAACGCATGGCTCGGCAAGCTACAGCCTACTGCATCTGAGACGGTGAGCTATACCGAAAACCACCGAATGATGTTTCCTTGCGATGCGTCTCTAGGGAGCAGGGATGCGAGCTACTAGCTGACATACACGACGGAGATTGCGGGCATCACTCGTCATCACACACCCTGGTGGGCAAGGCGTTCCGCAGCGGGTTCTACTGGCCCACGGCACTCAACGACGCAACCGAGCTGGTGAGATCGTGCGAGGCCTACCAGTTCCATGCCAAGCAAATCCACCAGCCTGCTCAGGGCCTCCAGACTATCCCACTCTCGTGGTCATTTGCGGTCTGGGGGTTGGATATCCTGGGTCCGTTCCTTCGTGTGCCCGGGGGCTACCACTACCTCTACGTCGCTGTCGACAAGTTCACCAAGTGGGTGTAGGTGGAAGCCGTTCGCACCATCCCAGTCGGCTCCGCGGTCAAGTTCATCAAGGGCCTAGTGAGCCGTTTCAGAGTCTCTAACTGCATCATTACCGACAACGGCTCGCAGTTCACTAGCAATCTCTTCAAAACATATTGTGCTAATCTTGGAATGCAGATATGCTACGCCTAAGCGCGCCAATGCGGAGGTCTTGAGAGGCCTTAAGACAAGGACCTTCAAGAAGAAGCTCGAAACCTGCGGCAGGGGCTGACACGACGAGCTCCAGTCCGTGCTTTGGTCCATCCGCACCACCGCCACCAAGCCAACAGGCGAGACTCCATTCTTCCTCGTCTACGGAGCCGAAGCGGTTCTCCCTCACGAGGTCAGGCATCGCTCCGCGCGGGTCCTGGAGTTTGACGAGTCACGTCAGGATGCCATGCGGGGGATGGACGTCATGCTGGGGGAGGAACGCTGCCGCCAAGCCTCACTCCGTGCGGCAACGTACCAGCAGGAACTACGGCGGTACCACTGCTGCAGCGTCTGCTCCAGGACGCTCGAGGTGGGCGATCTCGTCCTGAGGCAGGTACTCTCTAGGGAAGGGCTGCATAAGCTGTCACCCGTGTGGGAGGGCCCGTTTAGGATTGCCCGCGTCTCCAGGCCTGGCGCGGTGCGCCTGGAGACGCAGGACGGGATCCCCATCCAGAACGCCTGGAACGTCCAGCACCTCCGGAAGTTCTACCCATGAAGCAAGGCCTAGTGCCTGTGAAGGTCTCCGCCCGTGACACTCTCACGTAATAATGAGTGGGGCTGTACACGCCCCGGAGTCTCCGGAGTGCCGCCCTCGGGCCTCGGGGGCTCCCTCCCACGTCCTAGTGGCAGCATTTAGCTCCCCGCTGGTGAGAAGACTAGACTAGGTGCCGGACGCAGCTGTTCATTTGCTTTCTATAGCTGGTTTGCAACCTTTTAATGAAATTTGGAGTTCTGGCGTTTCCCGATTGCTTGGTTGGGTTCCCCTCGCTCTTTTACTTCTTCGCCCGCTTTTTTGCACCAGGGAGGGCGGCAATTGCCCGACGCTCTCCCTCGTGCGCCTTGTGCGGGGGCTGGGCAGGTGTGTGCGTGCGATGGGTTAGCCTAAACCACGTGCACACCTTGCCTAAGCCCTGCCACCCCAGAGCTTTGGTTCCCTTGATCTTTGCAAGGTGCCCTCGATCGAGCTCGTGATTGGCGCACCCTCCTAAGTCCGTGCCCCACGGGTACCATGACGCGGTGCATTATGCCATGATTAGCCCATGCCTGAGGGCTCGCGCAAGGAGGAACAAGGCACCCAACAGATTTCCTAACAAATTTTTGCAACTTCGCGGTGCCTCCCGACGTCAGCGGCTCCTGAGTCGGCAGCAAGGAAGCCTCACTAGATGTTAGGAGGCGCGCCCTCATGAGATGGAAACCAACCCCGAGCGTATTAAGCTAAGTTGCCCCTCTTACATCTACGTGGAGCACGAACAACGTTGGAACAATAAGCATAACATAATAGCATAAACACCACAGTTCATTACACGCCCCAGCAGGGCCATCTACCTTTTTTTCAAAATGCAGGAAGGAGGGAAAAGTCAAACAAAAGCGGCCCGCGCGACCGTGGCGGCTCACGAGGCCCGGTACCGAGGGGCCCCCGGACTCAGCTCAGTCTGCGCCGCTCTCGCGCTTCACCGCCGCACGGCGGTGGGACGACCCGCCACCGTCCTCGAAGCGGGCCCGGCGACGAGGCGGCTGGTCATAGCCGTCGCTGCTGGGCGAACCACGGCCGTCGCCAAGGGCGAGTTCGCCCTCAACCTCGTCACGGCCATCGCCCAGGCCGAGCTTGTCGTCGCCGCCGCCGCTGTCTTCGGGGCAGCACCCTGCGCGGCGAACATCTTCCCCGAAAACCCACACAAAGAGGGTCGCGGCACCATCGTACTTGAAGTGGAGGGTGCACCGCCTGCCCAGGCCGCGCGCGCGGGCAAACGTCTGCCAGCCACGGGCCAGGGCCACGTTGCCTGCGACGGAGGTCTCCACCGCGACCCACGAGGCCTGGCTGCAGCAGCCGTCGGCTTGCAGCCAGCGGCCGCCAAGACCCCCAGCCAACAGCTCACCGGCAAAGCAGAGCGGGAGCTGGAGCCAGGTGCCTGCCGGACTCTCCGACCACACAACGAACTCCGGGAACACCTCCGCCGAATGGAAGCATGGCCGAGGAGGCCAGGCGACCACGGCACGCCTCCCCTTGACACAAGGGCTGCTCCGCCTAGAGCGGCCCCCGCCGTGGGAGGATGTCCCCGAAGGAGTGTGACCGCGCCCCCGAGGAGCCATGGCGGGGGTCATAGCATGCTTATGGGGGTGACCTCGCCCCCTTTTGGGCGGTGGCGAGCCGGGCCCCTCCTGGCGAGCCTTGCCTTTCTCCACGGTCGAGAACCTCTTCGTCGGTGCCATGGGAATACAGCAAGACAGCGAGGCGAGGAGGAGGAAGAAGAAGCAGGCGGCATGGAGAACGAGATGAGCAACGGGGGCTCCGCCCCTCTCCTCATTTATATCCAAAAGGAGACCAACGCCGACCTCCATGATCGCAGGTAATGTCCTCTGCATGCAGCAGGGTCTCGTCAAGTCGAATGGTTGCTGAGGCGGCGTAGGGAAGCGGAGGCGCCCACGTCCCATCGGTCGCCACATGTCAATCAAGGCCGCAGGCGGTTGGGGCCCGCGGCGCTCCGCACTTACCCTTTGGCTTCGCCTCGAAGCCAAGTTCGAGCACGCCTTGGGCCCGGGGGCTACTGTCGGTGTTCTGGGACTGGGGTGCCCAGACTTGCCTGCCTGCGGCCCGAGGCATGGCTCCACCAACGGCCTGGTATGGCCCAGCTTCAGCAGCAACAACCCAAGACCCTCGCGAGGGGCCAAGCCTCGCGAGGTGGACGACACAAGGACCTCCCTGGGGATGGCCTCACTAGGCCGTCTCCTGAGGAGCAGAGATATCTATGCAAGGGACACCTCGCGAGATTTGCGTGACGTGAGCCATGACGACCAAGGCCAGGCGAGCGCCAGCGGGCGCAGTGTACCAGTTTCCTCTTTGGTGCTAAGGAGGCAAGCGCAGGCGCGGGGTCCCGAGGCATCAGGCAAAGGTTTCCATATCGGTGCAACAAGACCAGGACCAACAGGACGGCATGACGGAGGTCATCGCGGAGCCCATAGCAGCATCACTACCAGAGCCTTTGGCAGGCGAAGACCACCTTTTGTCAGGATAGCTTGTACTAGTTGTCTCCCTTCAAATTTGGTCGTTGTGGTATCCCTTCCGCCTACATTTGGGAAGAGGACCAAGGCTACTATAAATAGGACTTAGCCACCACCATAGCGAGGCATCTCAGATCGGGACCATTCTACCCTGACCACCTCACCAGCTCATCGAGCTCAAGAACACCTCACCTCCCGAGGCTGTTCATCCATTGTACTAGTTCATCCTCAGCCCCTCGAGGCAATCCACCACACACTGGAGTAGGGTCTTACACCGCAAGGTGGCCCGAACCAGTATAAACCCTCACGTCTCTTGTTCTTTGGGCCTGTCGAGCTAGGCCGTGGGATCATTGAGTGAGCGAGCTAGGAAGAGAGTGTTCTTCGTGCGCACCCCAGAGTTCGAACCTCACAAGGTTTGCCGAAACCCGAAATCCGACACCCTCGGCGACCCTCGACCCCTCGACCCCTTTTCCCCTCGACCCCTCGACACCTCGATCCTCGACCCCTAGACCCTCGACTCCTTTTCCCCTCGATCCTCAACCACTCGGCGACCCTCTTTTCCCTAGGCGACCCTCGGCCATCGGCAACCCTCTTTTCCTACTTTTCCTACTTTTTTTCATCTTCTACTTCTACTTCTTTTTTTCATCATCATCATCTTCTTCTTCTTCTTCTTCTTCTTCTTCTTCTACTACTACTACTACTACTACTACTACTACTACTACTACTACTACTACTACTACTACTACTTATTGTTCTTTTTTTCATCTTCGTCTTCTTCCTCTTCTTCTTTGCTGTCTGCTAGCAGACGACAAAGAAAGTGGCCGTTAGGTGGTTCTCGTTAGTGGGCCACCCACCCTCTTTGCCGTCTGCAAGCAGACGGCAAAGAGCTGGCTAACAGCAAACATGATCTTTGTCGTCAGCTCTTTCTTTGTCGTCAGTTTTGTGTAAGCTGATGGCAAAGATCTTCTTTGCCGTCAACTAGCAGACGGCAAAGATCCTGATTCCAGTAGTGAGAGGGGGTCCACCCAGAGGCCACAAGCCTGGGGGCCCTCCTGGGGCGCGCTTAGAAGGATTGTGGGGCCCCTGGACCTCCTCCGACCCTAACTCCAACTCTATATTACCCTATTCGGGGAGAAAAAACAGAGAGAAGGATTCATCACGTTTTACGATACGGAGCTGCCGCCGCATCTTGTTCTTCACCGGGAGGGCTGATCTGGAGTTCGTTCGGGGCTCTAGAGAGAGGGATTCGTCGCCATCATCATCACCAACCTTCCTCCATCACCAATTTCATGATGCTCACCACCGGGAGTGAGTAATTCCATCGTAGGCTTGCTGGACGGTGATGGGTTGGATGAGATTTATCATGTAATCGAGTTAGTTTTGTTAGGGTTTGATCCCTAGTATCCACTATGTTCTGAGATTGATGTTGCTATGACTTTGCCATGCTTAATGCTTGTCACTAAGGCCCGAGTGCCATGATTTCAGATCTGAACCTATTATGTTTTCATGAATATATGTGAGTTCTTGATCCTATCTTGCAAGTTGTAGACACCTATTACAAGTTATGATCCGCATACTCCAAGGTGACAATAATTGGGATTCTTTCAGGTGATTACTGTAGTTTGAGGAGTTCATGTATTCACTAAGTGCTAATGCTTTGGTCTGGTTCTCTATTAAAAGGAGGCCTTGATATCCCTTAGTTTCCATTAGGACCCCGCTGCTGCGGGAGGGTAGGACAAAAGATGGCATGAAAGTTCTTTTCCATAAGCACGTATGACTACTATATACGGAATACATGCCTACATTATATTGATGAATTGGAGCTAGTTTTGTGTTACCCTAGGTTATGACTGCTACATGATGAATATCATCCAACACAATTATCATTGTTGATCCATTGCCTACGAGCTTTTCACATATTGATCTTTGCTAAGTAACTTTCGCTTTGTTGCTATTACAATCACTACAAAACTGCTACTGTTAGTTTTGCCACCATTATCGTTACTTCCATACTACTTTGCTACTGAAAACTTTGCTGCAGATATTAAGTCTTTCAAGTGTGGTTGAATTGACAACTCAACTGCTAATACTCGTGAATATTCTTTGGCTCCCCTTGTGTCGAATCAATAAATTTGGGTTGAATACTCTACCCTCGAAAACTGTTGCGATCCCCTATACTTGTGGGTTATCAAGTTAGCGTGATGTAAATGGGTTGTATGTGAACAAGTCGTTAACAGGCTTTCCGTGGGCCAGCCCGCTTCCTTTCGAGGAAGTCAAACGGGCAGGACTTTTGACCTGAATGGGCCACTGTTGGGCCAAGCCATGTGTCGACGTATCATAGGCGCGTCCCGTCCATTTGCTGGATGACATCTGTCCCAACGAGGAGCTGACACATGGTTCCTCCGGCGAATGAGAATTTTAGACGTGGAAAAACCCCATTGGTCCTGGCTATTAACGGGTTATCGGATCCAAACCAGAACCAAATAGCTTAACGGCGACCTGTTACGGCGGATGCCACGTGTCGGTTACCCTTGACGAAAACACTTCCATGACGCATCATTTATCATCATGGAAGTGGACACTCCTGTGATGATAATTTTGGTATTGTCATGGAACACTTCTACGACAGCAAAGGTGTGACTATCTTGATTCTGTCACGAAATCATCATGGATGTATGATACGTCCATTTTGCAACATGTTTTCTTATTGTTATTTATAAAGTTTTTATCCATAATAATGCTTTTGGAGTAATTCTAATGCCTTTTCTCTCATAATTTGCAAGGTACACACCAAGAGGGAGAATTCCGGCAGCTGGAAATCTGGACCTAGAAAAGCTATGTCAGGCCACCTATTTTGCACAACTCCAAATAAGCTGAAACTTGACGGAGATTTTTTTATGGAATATTTAATAAATACTGGAGCCAATAACCACCAGAGGGGGGCCACCAGGTGGGCACAACCCACCTAGGTGCGCTAGGCCCCCCAGGCACCCCCTGGTGGGTTGTGGCCTCCTCGGCCCACCTCCGGTGCCCATCTTCTGGTATATAAGTGATTTTGACCTAGAAAAAATAAAGGAGAGACTTTCGGGACGGAGCGCTGCCGTCTCGAGGCGGAACTTGGGCAGGAGCACTTTTGCCCTCCGGCGGAGCGATTCCGCCAGGGGAACTTCCCTCTTGGAGGGGGAAATCATCGTCATCATCATCACCAACAACTCTCCCATCTTGGGGAGGGCAATATCCATCAACATCTTCAACAGCACCATCTCATCTCAAACCCTAGTTCATCTCTTGTGTTCAATCTTCTTACTGGAACTATAGATTGGTGCTTGTGGGTGACTAGTAGTGTTGATTACATCTTGTAGTTGATTACTATATGGTTTATTTGGTGGAAGATTATATGTTCAGATCCAATATTCTATTTAATACTCCTCTGATCATGAACATGTTTATCATTTGTGAGTAGTTACTTTTGTTCTTGAGGTCATGAGAGAAATCATGTTGCAAGTAATCATGTGAACTTGATATGTGTTCGATACTTTGATAGTATGTATGTTGTTATTCCCTTAGTGGTGTCATGTGAACGTCAACTACATGACACTTCACCATATTTGGGCCTAAGGGAATGTGTTGGGGATATAACTATTGGGTTAACCCGCCCAGGAGGGGCCGGGTTAAGTCCCTGGCGGTTCATCAAGACAAAGCCCATGAAGATTCTTAAGACCGTAGCTCATTACGCAGACTCGTCAAGGGCCTGAAGCCCAAAGGCGACTTAAGGCCCAAACAAGTGTAAACCGCCATATATGTGTAACCTGTATTATAAGGCTAGTCACCGAGCCAGACATGTTGTTTATGAGCCGGCCGGGACTCTGTAAGCCGCTGGGCGTCGACCTGTGTATATAAAGGGACGACCCGGCGGCGACTTAGGGCAAGAGAGAACAAATCGAAAGCTAGGTTAAGCGTATTCGCTCCCTGGTAATCGAGATATAAGCAATTCCACCACAAACTGGATTAGGCCTTTACCTTCACGGCAAGGGGCCGAACGAGTATAAACTCCTTGTGTCCTTTGTCCCGTTTAACCCCTTTAAGCTAACCCTGTTGCGATGGCTCCACGACTAAGTCCTCACACTAGGACATTTGCCATGACAATTCCACGAAAGTTGGCGCCCACCATGGGGCCAGCGCACGGTGGTTTTGAGTTCTTACAGGGCAGCTTCGAAGGGATCAAGGGATACATGATGACCCACAAGTATAGGGGATCTATCATAGTCCTTTCGATAAGTAAGAGTGTCGAACCCAACGAGGAGCAGAAGGAAATGATAAGCGGTTTCCAACAAGGTATTCTATGCAAGCACTGAAATTATAGGTAACATATAGTTTTGTGATAAGATAATTTGTAACGAGCAACAAGTAACAAAAGTAAATAAAGTGCAGCAAGGTGGCCCAATCCTTTTTGTAGCAAAGGACAAGCCTGGACAAACTCTTATATAGAGAAAATCGCTCCCGAGGACACATGGGAATTATCGTCAAGCTAGTTTTCATCACGTTCATATGATTCGCGTTCGGTACTTTGATAATTTGATATGTGGGTAGACCGGTGCTTGGGTGCTTCCCTTACTTGGACAAGCATCCCACTTATGATTAACCCCTATTGCAAGCATCCGCAACTACAAAAGAAGTATTAAGGTAAACCTAACCATAGCATGAAACATGTGGATCCAAATCAGCCCCTTACGAAGCAACGCATAAACTAGGGTTTAAGCTTCTGTCACTCTAGCAACCCATCATCTACTTATTACTTCCCAATGCCTTCCTCTAGGCCCAAACAATGGTGAAGTGTCATGTAGTCGACATTCACATAACACCACTAGAGGATAGACAACATACATTTCATCAAAATATCGAACGAATACCAAATTCACATGACTACTAATAGCAAGACTTCTCCCATGTCCTCAGGAACAAACGTAACTACTCACAAAGCATATTCATGTTCATAATCAGAGGAGTATTAATATGCATATAGGATCTGAACATATGATCTTCCACCAAATAAACCAACTAGCATCAACTACAAGGAGTAATCAACACTACTAGCAACCTACAGGTACCAATCCTCGACTTAGAGACAAGAATTGGATACAAGAGATGAACTAGGGTTTGAGAGGAGATGGTGCTGGTGAAGATGTTGATGGAGATTGCCCTCTCCCGATGAGAGGAGCGTTGGTGATGATGATGGCGATGATTTCCCCCTCCCGGAGGGAAGTGTCCCCGGCAGAACAGCTCTGCCGGAGCCCTAGATTGGTTCCGCCTCGTGGCGGCAGAGTCTCGTCCCGAAAGCTTGCTTATGATTTTTCTTCGGACGAAACACTTCATATAGCAGAAGATGGGCACCGGAGGGCCAACAGGGGGCCCACGAGGCAGGGGGCGCGCCCAGGGGGTTGGGCGCGCCCCCACCCTCGTGGCCAGGGTGTGGGCCCCCTCTGGTATTTCTTCCGCTCAGTATTTTTTATTATTTCCAAAAATAACTTTCGTGGAGTTTCAGGACTTTTGGAGTTGTGCAGAATAGGTCTCTAATATTTTCTCCTTTTCCAGCCCAGAATTCCAGCTGCCGGCATTCTCCCTCCTTATGTAAACCTTGTAAAATAAGAGAGAATAGGCATAAGTATTGTGACATAATGTGTAATAACAGCCCATAATTCAATAAATATCGATATAAAAGCATGATGCAAAATGGACGTATCAACTCCCCGAAGCTTGGACCCCGCTTGTCCTCAAGCGGAAGCCGATAACGATAAATATATCCACATGTTTAGAGGTAGAGGTGTCGATAAAATAAAATACGGACATGAGTGCATCATGATTATTCTCATAACAGCAACATATATGGATATTTTCATATGATTTCTTATGCTCAAGTAATAATCTATTCACAATGCAAAGTATGAATCAGAAACTTTATTGAGAACTAACAAACTATAATCTCAGTCATTGAGGCAATTGCATTTGTCATAACATCAGAAAGAGTCTATGTCAGAGCTTTCTTGCAAGTCCACATTCTCAACTATCATTTAGTCTTTCATAATTGCTAACACTCACGCAATACTTGTGGTTACGGAGTTTTAATCGGACACAGAGAAAGATAGGGGCTTATAGTTTCGCCTCCCAACCTTTTACCTCAAGAGTAATGTCAACAATAATAATTCATGCTAACCCACATCCAATTAGATATATATATATATCAGGATCTTTCCAACATCATGTGCTTGCCAAAGGATAAAATGTAAAAAGGAAAGGTGAAGATCACCATGACTCTTGCATAAGGTAGAAGGTAATAATAAAAGATAGGCCCTTCGCAGAGGGAAGCAGAGGTTGCCATGCGCTTTCAGGGTTGGGTGCACAAAATCTTAATGCGAAAGAACATCACTTTATATTGCCACTTGTGATATGAACCTTTATTATGCAGTCTGTCGCTTTTATTTCTTCCACATCACAAGATCGTATAAAGCTTATTTCCTCCACACCAGTCAATCATACATATTTAGAGAGCAATTTTTATTGCTTGCACCGATGACAACTTACTTGAAGGATCTTACTCAATCCATAGGTAGGTATGGTGGACTCTCACGGCAAAACTGGTTTAAGGGTTTTTGGAAGCACAAGTAGTGTCTCTACTTGGTGCAAAGAATTTGGCTAGCATGAGGGGGAAAGGCAAGCTCAACATGTTGGATGATCCATGACAATATACTTTATCTTAGATATAAGAAAACATAACCCATTACGTTGTCTTCCTTGTCCAACATCAACTCTTTAGCATGTCATATTTTAATGAGTGCTCCCAATCATAAAAGATGTCCAAGATAGTATATTTATATGTGAAACCTCTCTTTCTTTATTACTTCCTATTAATTGCAACGATGACCAAAGCTATGTTTGCCAACTCCCAATAATTTTTAATCAGCATACTCTTTCTATGTGAAGTCATTACTCTCCATAAGATCAATATGATCTCTTTGTTTCTTTTTATTCTTTTCTCTTTCTTTTATTCACTCAAGATCATAGCAAGACAATCAAGCCCTTGACTCAACACTAATCTTTATTATATATAGCTCATGGACTCGATCACGTAGAGGGATCATAAAGAAAAACTCAAAACTAGATCATACTAAAACTTTATTCTACTAGATCAAGATATTACTAATAAGGATCGAACTAAGAAAAACGGTGAAGATAGGAGATGTGGTGGTGATACGATACCGGGGCACCTCCCCCAAGCTTGGCAGTTGCCAAGGGGAGTGCCCATACCCATATGATTATGTCTCCTTTGTTGAAGAGGAAGGTGGTTGTTTAGTTCATGGCGTAGGCTTCTTCCTTAATTTGCACTTTAGGACAGAATTTTGATCCCTCAGGTCATCAATCTCCTGCTCCAGGCTTAATATCCTTTTGCATAATTCCTGCTTGTTTTCATGCATGTCCCCAGGTTGAGGTAATGGGACTTCATCTTCATTTGAGCTCGTCTCCTCCTTTATCTTGGGTTCATAGTCCTCTTCTTTTTCCGTAGTCCAACCACAATGCTCCACATCCCCATAGACCTTAGGATCTGCAAGGTAATCAGCCACATAGCTTTCTCCTTCCGAATCCTGGGACGACATGTTACTCTAATCTGCAGCAGGACAGCTCGAAACAAAGTATTTGCGTGATACGGAGGTCAAAACCCTCGGGAGATTATATAATGAATTTTTACCGACAAAAATACCTATCATGCAAGAAAACGGAGTCCGGAGAGCGCACGAGGTGACCACGAGGTAGGGGGCGCGCCTAGGGGGTAGGGCGCGCCCTCCACCCTCATGGAGCCCTCGTGTCCTTCCCGGACTGCTTCTTATTTTTCTATTTTTCTAAATATTCCAAAACGGAGAAAAATTGCCATTAGAACTGTTTTGGAGTCGGTTTACTTACCGTACCACATACCTATTCCTTTTCGGAGTCTGAAACGTTCCGGAAAGTGTCCCTTATGTATTCCTCCGGGGTTACAGTTTCAATAACGTTGGTTTCAACATTTATGCGATTACCTGAGATATAATGTTTGATTCTTTGACCATTCACCACCTTCGGATTTGTGCCTTCGAAGTTGTTGATTTTTATGGCACCGGAATGATAGACCTCCTCGATAACATAAGGACCTTCCCATTTAGAGAGAAGTTTTCCTGCAAAAAATCTTACACGAGAGTTGTATAGCAATACATAATCACCTATATTAAACTCACACTTTTGTATCCTTTTCTCATGCCATCTTTTAACTTTTTCCTTAAACAATTTGGCATTTTCATAGGCTTGGGTTCTCCATTCATCAAGTGAGCTAATGTCAAATAACCTCTTCTCAACGGCAAGTTTGAAATCATAATTGAGCCCTTTAATAGCCCAATAAGCCTTATGTTCTAGTTCGAGAGGTAAGTGACATGCTTTACCATAAACCATTTTATACGGAGACATACCCATAGGATTTTTACATGCAGTTCTGTAGGCCCATAATGCATCATCAAGTTTCTTGGACCAATTCTTTCTAGATCCATTAACAGTCTTTTGCAAAATTAATTTGAGCTCTCTATTACTCAATTCTACTTGACCACTAGACTATGGGTGATAAGGAGATGCAATTCTATGATTAACATCATATTTAGCAAGCATTTTACGGAAAGCACCATGAATAAAATGTGAACCACCATCAGTCATTAAATATCTAGGGACTCCAAACCTCGGAAAAATAACTTCTTTAAGCATTTTAATAGATGTGTTATGATCAACACTACTAGTTGGAATAGCTTCTACCCACTTAGTAATGTAATCAACAGCAACTAAAATATGAGTATATCCATTAGAGGCAGGAAAAGGTCCCATATAATCAAAGCCCCAAACATCAAATGGTTCAATAACAAGTGAATAATTCATAGGCATTTCTTGACGTCTACTAATATTACCAATTCTTTGACATTCATCACAAGATAAAACAAACTTAGGGGCATCCTTGAAGAAAGTAGGCCAATAAAAACCGGATTGCAATACCTTATGTGCAGTTCTATCTCCAGCGTGGTGTCCTCCATAAGCTTCGGAGTGACACTTGCATAGGATCTGTTCCTGTTCATGCTCAGGTACACAACGTCTAATAACACCATCTACTCCTTCTTTATAAAGATGTGGGTCATCCCAAAAGTAATGTCTCAAATCATAGAAAAACTTTTTCTTTTGCTGGTATGTGAAACTAGGTGGTATAAATTTAGCAACAATGTAATTAGCATAATCGGCATACCATGGAGCAGTACGAGAAGCATTTATGACATTTAATTGTTCATCAGGAAAGCTATCATCAATAGGTAGTGGGTCATCAAAAACATTCTCTAACCTAGACAAGTTGTCTGCAACGGGGTTCTCAGCTCCCTTTCTATCAATAATATGCAAATCAAATTCTTGTAGCAAGAGAACCCATCTAATAAGTCTAGGTTTAGCATCTTTCTTTTCCATAAGATATTTAATAGCACCATGATCCGTGTGAATAGTTACTTTAGAATCAACAATATAAGGTCTGAACTTATCACCAGCAAATACAACTGCTAAGAATTCTTTTTTCAGTAGTAGCATAATTTCTCTGAGCATTGTCTAGAGTTTTACTAGCATATTGAATAACATTTAATTTCTTATCAACTCTTTGCCCTAGAACAGCACCTACAGCATAATCACTAGCATCACACATAATTTCAAAAGGTAAATTCCAATCAGGTGGCTGAACGATAGGTGCAGAGATCAATGCTTTCTTAAGTATTTCAAATGCTTCTGCACAATCATCATCAAAGACAAATGGTATATCATTTTGTAACAAATTAGTCAGAGGCCGAGAAATTTTTGAGAAGTCCTTAATGAACCTCCTATAAAAACCGGCATGACCAAGGAAACTTCTTATACCTTTGATGTCCTTGGGACATGGCATCTTTTCAATAGCATCAACCTTGGCTTTATCAACTTCAATACCTGTTTCAGAAACTTTATGCCCCAAGACAATACCTTAATTAACCATAAAGTGGCACTTCTCCCAGTTCAAGACAAGGTTTCTTCACATCTCTACAAAACTCGATCAAGGTTTCTCAAGCAATCATCAAAAGAGGATCCATAAACGGAGAAATCGTCCATGAAAACCTCACAAATCTTTTCACAGTAGTCAGAGAATATAGCCATCATGCATCTTTGAAAGGTAGCAGGTGCGTTACATAAACCAAAAGGCATACATCTATAAGCAAAAGTACCGAAAGGGCAAGTAAAAGTGGTCTTTGATTGATCATCGGCTGACACAGGTATTTGAGAGAAACCAGAATAACCATCTAGAAAGCAAAAATGTGTATGTTTGGATAGTCTTTCTAGCATTTGATCAATAAAAGGTAAGGGGTAATGATCCTTTTTAGTAGCCTTATTTAATTTGCGGAAATCAATTACCATCCTATAACTTGTAATAATTCTTTGCGGAATCAATTCATCTTTATCATTAGGAACGACGGTAATACCTCCCTTCTTAGGAACACAATGGACAAGACTTACCCACTGACTATCAGCAACGGGATAAATTATACCTGCCTCAAGGAGCTTTAGTATTTCCTTTCTTACCACTTCTTTCATTTTAGGATTCAGCCGTCGTTGGTGATCACGAACTGGTTTGGCATCTTTCTCCAAATTTATTTTATGTTGACATAGAGTGGGACTAATGCCCTTAAGATCATCAAGAGTATATCCAATAGCAGCGCGATGCTTCTTCAGAGTTTTCAATAATCTCTCTTCTTCATGCTCTGAAAGGTTAGCACTAATAATAACAGGATATATCTTTTTCTCATCAAGATAAGCATATTTAAGGGTATCAGGCAATGGTTTAAGCTCAAACACGGGATCACCCTTGGGTGGAGAAGGATCCCCTAGGATTTCAACAGGCAAATTGTGTTTCAGGATGGATTCCTATTTAAAGAATACTTCATCTATTTCCCGTCTTTCATTCATAAACATATCATTTTCATGGTCTAGCAAATATTGTTCTAAAGGATCACTAGGAGGTACGACAATAGAAGCAAGACCAATAATTTCATCTTTACTATGCAATTCCTCTTCACGGTGTTGTCTACGAAATTTAGAGAAATTAAACTCATGAGACATATCATCCAAACCAATAGTAACGACATCCTTTTTGCAGTCTATCTTATCTGTAACAGTGTTCAAGAAGGGTCTACCAAATATAATGGGGCAAAAGCTATCTTGTGGGGAACCGAGAACAAGAAAATCAGCAGGATTTTAGTTTTCCCACACAGGACTTCAACATCTCTAACAATTCCCATTGGTGATATAGTATCTCTATTGGCAAGTTTAATTGTGACATCAATATCTTCTATCTCAGCGGGTGCAATATCATGCATAATTTCTTTGTATAAGTCAATAGGTATTGCACTAGCACTAGCACCCATATCACATAAGCCATGATAACAATGATCTCCTATTTTAACAGAAATAACAGGCATGCCTACCACAGGTCTATGTTTATCTTTAGCACATGGTTTAGCAATTCTAGCAGTTTCATCACAGAAATAAATAACATGCCCATCAATATTATCAGCCAAGAGATCTTTAACTATAGCAATATTAGGTTCAACTTTAACTTGCTCAGGAGGTGTATAGGTTCTAATATTGCTTTTACGAACCACAGTTGAAGCTTTAGCATGATCTTTTATCCTAACAGGAAAAGGTGGTTTCTCAACATAAGCAGTAAGAACAATAGGATCATTATAAGTGATAGTCCTTTCTTCAACTTTAATAGGTGCAGCTACTTTTACTTCTATGGGAGGATGATATTTAAACCACTTCTCCTTAGGGAGATCAACGTGAGCAGCAAAAGATTCACAGAAAGAAGCTACTATCTCAGAGTCAAGTCCATATTTAGTGCTAAATTTACGGAAAACATCGATATCCATAAAAGATTTAACACAATCAAACTTAGGTGTCATACCTGACTCCTTACCTTCATCGAGATCCCAATCTTCAGAGTTGCGTTTAATTCTTTCCAATAAATCCCATTTGAATTCAATAGTCTTCATCATAAAAGAGCCAGCACAAGAAGTATCGAGCATGGTGCGATTGCTATCAGAAAGCCGAGCATAAAAGTTTTGAATAATTATTTCTCTTGGGAGCTCATGATTGGGGCATGAATATAACATTGATTTAAGCCTCCCCCAAGCTTGAGCGATGCTTTCTCCTTCGGGAGGCAAAAAATTATATATATAATTGCGATCACGATGAACAAGATGCATAGGATAAAACTCCTGATGAAATTCCAGTTTCAATCGTTTGTAGTTCCATGATCCCATATCATCACATAGCCTATACCATGTCAATGCATCTCCCTTCAAAGATAAAGGGAAGACCTTCTTCTTAATAACATCATCGGGCACACCTGCAAGCTTAAATAATCCACAAATTTCATCCACATATATTAGGTGCTCATCAGGATGCATTGTTCCGTCTCCTGCAAAAGGATTAGCTAGCAGTTTTTCTGTCATACCCGAAGGAATCTCAAAGTAGACATTTTCATTTTTAGTAGGTTCAGTAGGTTGAGGAGAAACTCTTTGCTCTACTGGTTGGGGTGAAAATACCCGAACAAGCCTCTCAGAGGATTACTTTCCACAGTAACAAGTGACAGTAAATTTCAGCACACTATATAAATTTTTTTCTTACCAAATTCCACCTACCAAAGACGCTTCACTCCCCGGCAACGGTGCCAGAAAAGAGTCTTGATGACCCACAAGTATAGGGGATCTATCGTAGTCCTTTCAATAAGTAAGAGTGTCGAACCCAACGAGGAGCAGAAGGAAATGATAAGCGTTTTTCAGCAAGGTATTCTATGCAAGCACTGAAACTATAGGTAACAGATAGTTTTGTGATAAGATAATTTGTAATGGGCAACAAGTAACAAAAGTAAAGGAAGTGCAGCAAGGTGGCCCAATCCTTTTTGTAGCAAAGGACAAGCCTGGACAAACTCTTATATAGAGAAAATCGCTCCCGAGGACACATGGGAATTATCGTCAAGCTAGTTTTCATCACGTTCATATGATTCGCGTTCGGTACTTCGATAATTTGATATGTGGGTGGACCGGTGCTTGGGTGCTGCCATTACTTGGACAAGCATCCCACTTATGATTAACCCCTATTGCAAGCATCCGCAACTACAAAAGAAGTATTAAGGTAAACCTAAGCATAGCATGAAACATGTGGATCCAAATCAGCCCCTTACGAAGCAACGCATAAACTAGGGTTTAAGCTTCTGTCACTCTAGCAACCCATCATCTACTTATTACTTCCCAATGCCTTCCTCTAGGCCCAAACAATGGTGAAGTGTCATGTAGTCGACGTTCACATAACACCACTAGAGGATAGACAACATACATCTCATCAAAATATCGAACGAATACCAAATTCACATGACTACTAATAGCAAGACTTCTCCCATGTCCTCAGGAACAAACATAACTACTCACAAAGCATATTCATGTTCATAATCAGACGAGTATTAATATGCATATAGGATCTGAACATATGATGTTCCACCAAATAAACCAACTAGCATCAACTACAAGGAGTAATCAACACTACTAGCAACCTACAGGTACCAATCCCAGACTTAGAGACAAGAATTGGATACAAGAGATGAACTAGGGTTTGAGAGGAGATGGTGCTGGTGAAGATGTTGATGGAGATTGCCCTCTCCCGATGAGAGGAGCGTTGGTGATGACGATGGCGATGATTTCCCCGTCCCGGAGGGAAGTGTCCCCGACAGAACAGCTCTGTCGGAGCCCTAGATTGGTTCCGCCAAGGTTCCGCCTCGTGGCGGCGGAGTCTCGTCCCGAAAGCTTGCTTATGATTTTTCTTCGGACGAAACACTTCATATAGCAGAAGATGGGCACCGGAGGGCCAACAGGGGGCCCACGAGGCAGGGGGCGCGCCCAGGGGGGTTGGTCGCGCCCCCACCCTCGTGGCCAGGGTGTGGGCCCCCTCTGGTATTTCTTCCGCTCAGTATTTTTTATTATTTCTAAAAATAACTTTCGTGGAGTTTCAGGACTTTTGGAGTTGTGCAGAATAGGTCTCTAATATTTGCTCCTTTTCCAGCCCAGAATTCCAGCTGCCGGCATTCTCCCTCCGTATGTAACCCTTGTAAAATAAGAGAGAATAGGCATAAGTATTGTAACATAATGTGTAATAACAGCCCATAATGCAATAAATATCGATATAAAAGCATGATGCAAAACGGACGTATCAATACACTGTGGGCCGGATGACCAAGAGTCGTCGTGGCAAGCTCTACATCGACGACGCAGGCTGGGGCCCCGAGGCTGGCTCAATCGAGTACGGGTACCGGGTCCCCTTCGGCGGAATCCACATCTTTATCGGCAAGATCGGCGAACCGGGCCCTGAGCCGGACATCTGCACCGACATCATCGAGACTGCTGAGCGTGCACGACCTGCCCGGGTTCAACCCGCCGTGAAGCGCCCCTTCATTGGATTCATCCATGGGGCGGAATTTGAGGAAGGATCTATGTCTAGCGGTGAGACGGCCATCTATTCTGATGGTGAGTCGTCCATGGGCGAGACTACTTCATTGTATCAACTGCAAGACGACAGGCTTGGGGGCTGTTCCGATGGCGATAGTATTCTGGAATCCTGTGAGCCGCCGAACCGGGTCGCAATTTTCATGGCCGTTACACAGCCAGGGCAGAATTTTACGACTGCGGCAGCAATGATTTCCGGGTCAGCAACGGCAACGGCTGCCGGGGCAGGAGGCCCTGTGCGCCTGCCAGCTCAGGTCTTGTCTGACTTATTGGATAATTTGACAACATTGTTAACAGCAGAGGTTAACCCGGCAGACCAAGATCAACATAACGCAGAGTTGCAAAACTGCGAGATCAGATAGCTCAAGCCAAGGAGGATCTGGCGGCTGAGGACACGAGGATGACGGCGGAACAAGCTACTCTGGATGCTCAGGCACAACGAATCCAGGCTGATTCCTTCTAGCTCTCGTTGGATCAGACCGCTTCGAACGACGTCATGAGAAGAAGGCACCGGAGTCGTCTGCCTCCGGTCTACGAGCCGAGGAACCTCTTCAACACAGCTGGTGAAGGGACCAGTGACCCGCCAGAGGTAAACCGGGCGGTACTCGCACCTAGGGCTGGAGCGCCGGTTCAGCCACGTGCGACAGATCTGCTTCGTCTAAACAATATCCCGCCACAATATGTGCCAACTCCCCCGGGTCATTATTCTAACCCTTTGGATAATATGATCGCTGTGGCGTCACGATTGGCGGCTCTCCCAGTGGAAGGCGAGTCTCCAGCTGCGATTGAAATGCGGAGGGCTAGGGAGCTTCTTCAGACTGCATTGGTACAGCAGGAGGCTTATTCTTATAGTCGTGAGAGGATTCACTCAACCCCCCGACCAAGCCGGAGTCATAGCAGACACATTGACTCACCGGCCGTTTCAAGCAGTGACAGGCACCGTAACCAGCCCCGTGGACATGACCCGGCACGCGGTGGTGCTAATGCTCAGGATTTGGTGGATCAGGGTAGAGCACGCCGGGAAGCCGAGCTGGCGGCTTAGCAAGGGGCTCATCAACGTTCTCCGGCTTATCCAACAACTTTGGTGGAGACAGGGGTAACCTCCAGAACCTTGGGAGTGCCATGTTTAGTGCTGGCTTTACGCAACATACGTTTGCCCAAGGATTTCAAGGGTCCTCAAAAGGTGCCCAACTACACAGCCGACTTACCCCCTTGAAGCATGGGTTGAGAGTTATGAGATGGCGATGGAGCTGTTGGATGTTGATGATGCTGCATGTGCTAAGTACTTCATGATGATGCTGGAAGGGACGACCCGCACTTGGTTGAAAGGGTTGCCTGCTAACTCCATTGGATCGTGGGACGAGTTAAAAGCCCAGTTTATCTAGAATTTTAAAGATACATGCAAGCAGCCTATGTCGATTGTGGACCTGGATTCCTGTATCCAAGAAGAAGGCGAGTCAACGACCCATTGGGTGCGCCAGGTCTCGACTATTCTGCATTCGTCGTATCATATCAATGCCGGCTCAGCGGTCTTGATGTTAGAGAAGAATTGTCGTTTTATGCCCCTTAAGCAGAAGTTAGGATGGCTCAAGCACCACTGCAATGACATGGGGGAGCTGATGGCGGCTCTGGTTAAGTATGCCGACTCTGAGTCTGAGGAAAAGCCGGGAAAGGGAAAGAAGAGTAGCGGTAACACAGGGCAGTAGCATAACCCGGTGAGTCAGGGAGGCAACGGTAAGCGCAAAGCTTATAATAATTTGGATTTTGTGGTTAACACCAATATGCAGAATAATGACAACGACGTAAGGGAAAGCCACCTCCACGGATTGGGGGTCAGGTTTCGATCTTGAGCGGCAGCTGAATATGCCCTGTCCAAGGCAAGGTACATGAGAGAGGCCATCCACTCACCTCTGGAAGGATTGCTTCATTATGAAGGAGTACAGAAATTCCAATCTTTTTTAAAACAATCATGGGTCGGGCGGCGGCTCAGGTTCCGGCTCTCACGTCCCGGGTTATGGTGGTGGAGGTTCTAATTCCGGTTTTCAAAGCCAAGGTAATAGGGTGGTTACAACCAACAGAACAATTAGGGGAATCAACAGCAGCAATCTGGTTATCAGAGTAACCCGAAGCAATTGAATAGTGGGCAGTACCACTTATTCACCACATGTTTATGCAAGCGGGATCAGAAGCTCCATAAAAGGGCAGTGAACGCCCTTGAGCCGGCGGTTCCCCGTTACTTGCGATGGTCTGAGCAGCCCATTGTGTGGAGTCGTGAGGATCACCCGCCCCGGGTTGATAATCCGGGTCACTTGGCTTCGGTGGTGGCGCCTCAGGTTGGAGAATACAAATTAACCAAGGTGCTCATGCATGGAGGCAGCAGCATCAATATCCTTTATTATGAAACTTTCCGTCGCATGGGATTGACTGACAAAAATCTTAAGACGTCGAATACTGTTTTTCACAGTGTGGTGCCTAGTAAGTCGGCATATCCGGTTGGTAAAATATATTTGGAGGTTGCTTTTGGAGATGACTATGATTCCAGATCTGAGGCATTGACCTTTGAAGTGGTTAAAATCAAGAGCCCTTATCATGCTCTGTTTGGGCGGCCGGCTTATGCTAAGTTCAAGGCAAGGCCTTGTTATGTTTATCTGCAGCTGAAGATGCCGGGTCACAAGGGCACTATAATAGTACATGGGATTCACAAGGTAGCCTTGGAGTGTGAAGAAGGCAATGCTGCGTATGTTGAGTCTGTTTGTGCGACAAAGGAGTTCAAGTTTTACAAAGATAATGTTGACCCGGCGGATATGACATCTTTAAAGAAGCCAACCATAGAGCATGACCCTTTGTTGAAGTTTAAGTCGGCAGACGACACCAAGCTAGTTGATTTTGTTCCTGGCGACTCATCCAAGCAGTTCAGTATCAGTGTAATTTGGATTCGAAATAGGAAAGCGCGCTCATCAGGTTCCGTGAGAACCGGGACATCTTTGCATGGAAGCCTTCAGACATGCCAGGTGTACCGAGGGAACTCGCTGAGCACACTCTCAATATTGATCCAAAGTTTAAGCCAGTCAAGCAATTCCTTCGCCGTTTCAATGAAGAGAGGCGTAAGGCTATTGGTGAGGAGGTCACCCGGCTCTTGGCGGCTGGGTTCATTGTTGAAGTTTTTCACCCTGAGAGGTTAGCTAACCCGGTGCTGGTGCTCAAGAAAAACGGCACCTGGCGCATGTGTGTGGATTATACGGATTTAAACAAAGCTTGTCCGGCTGATCTCTTTGCTCTCCCCCGTATTGATCAAATTATTGATGCTACAGCGGGTTGTGAGCGTCTGAGTTTTTTGGATGCTTATTCTGGTTATCATCGGATCAAGATGGCAGTTAAGGACCAGGAGAAGACAGCCTTTATCACCCCCTTTGGAGCCTTCTGCTATGTATCCATGCCTTTTGGGCTCAAGAGTGCCCAGGTGACTTACCAGCGATGTGTGCAGCATTGTCTTCATGATCAGATCGGGCGCAATGTCCATGCCTATGTGGATGATATTGTGGTGAAGTCCAGGAAGAAGGAGACCCTGATTGATGATTTGAAGGAAACCTTTGACAATCTCCGGGTTTGTAAGATGATGCTTAACCCGGCCAAGTGTGTTTTTGGTGTGCCAGCCGGTAAGCTTTTGGGTTTTCTGGTTTCAGAGCGGGGCATTGAGGCTAACCCGGAGAAGATAAAGGCCATCACCTCTCTGGCTAAGCCGGCGTGTATCAATGATGTTCAGCGATTGGCGGGTCGTATTGCGGCCTTAAGCCGGTTCATAAGCCGGTTGGGTGAGAAGGCTATTCCTCTGTACCAGATGATGAAGAAGACATATCACTTTGTGTGGAGTGATGCTGCTGGTCAGGCATTTCAGGCCTTGAAGAAACAATTGGTTGAGCCGCCAGTTCTTGCTGCTCCTATTGATAAGGAGCCTTTATTATGATATGTGGCTGCCAATAGCCAAGCTATCAGCGTAGCTATTGTGGTGGAAAGAAAGGAGTCAGGGAAGGAGCATCCGGTTCAACGGCCAGTTTACTACATCAGTGAGGTACATATTGAGTCCAAACAGAGGTATCCACATTGGCAGAAGCTGGTGTATGGGGTTTTCATGGCTAGTCGAAAGCTCAAGCAATATTTTTTGGGTCATCCTATTACTGTGGTTAGTTCTGCTCCTTTAGGGGATATTATTCAAAACAAAGAAGCCACAGGTCGGGTAGCCAAGTGGGCATTGAGCTTGGACCTCATGGTCTAAAGTATGTGCCTCGTACAACCATCAAGTCTCAAGCACTTGTAGATTTTATCAATGATTGGACAGAGTTGCAGATGCCTGAGGAGAAGTCGGATAGCACATATTGGACTATTCACTTTGATGGGTCCACGCAGTTGGAGGGCTCGGGGGCTGGAGTTGTCTTAACTTCCCCGCGAGGTGATAAATTTTCTTATGTTCTCCGGTTGATGTTCCCTTGTACTAACAATGCAGCTGAGTATGAAGCCTTGCTCCATGGTCTTAGGATGGCTAAGGAGATGAACTTAAGCCGGGTGAGGTGTTTCGGTGACTCGGATCTGGTGGCTCAACAAGTCTCTAGCACTTGGGACTCTAAGGATCCACTCATGGCGGCTTATCTTCGAGAGGTTGATGCTATTGCGGGTCATATCAAGGGTTATCAAGTTGAACATGTTGATCGCAGGAAAAATGAGGCAGCTGATACTTTAAGCTGATTAGGATCTCAGCGTAAGCCGGTGCCACCTAACACTTTCTTGGATATTCTGCATAACCCTTCTGTTAAATTGCCTACAGAGGAGGATCTTGCTATCCCTGACCCGGAAGCACAGCTAGTGGTGGCTCTTCATGCTATTCCTGATTGGACAGTTCCATATTTGGCTTATATGACCCGGGGCGAGTTACCTGAGGATGAAACTTTGGCCAGGCAGATAACAGGGCGGTCTAAGTCAATGACTATTGTCAATGGAGAGTTGCATCATCGCAGTGTTACAGGGGCGTTTCAGCGTTGTGTTTCTCCTGAAGAAGGCTATGAGATTCTGTGAGAGATTCATGAAGGAGATTGTGGTCAACATGCCGGCTCTAAGTCTCTTGTAGCCAAGGTTTTCCGTCATGGGTTTTCTTGGCTGACGGCTCACGCCGATGCTGAGGATTTAGTCAGTAAATGTGATGGGTGTTAGAAGTTTTCACGCCGAGCTCACGTGTCGGCTCAAGAATTGAGGATGATTCCAATTACTTGGCCGTTTGCAGTCTGGGGGCTCGATATGGTTAGGCCTTTCAAAAGGTCCAAAGATAAAAAGACACACCTCCTGGTGGCGGTTGACAAGTTTACAAAGTGGGTTGAGGTAGAGCCGGTTAGTAAATGTGACGCAGCGACGGCGGTTCAATTCATCAAAAAGGTGATTTTCCGTTTTGGCTTTCCCCACAGTATTATAACTGATAATGGCACTAATCTATCCAAGGGTGCTATGGAAGAATTTTGTCAGCGTGGGCATATCCGGCTTGATGTATCATTAGTGACTAACCCCCAGTCTAATGGTCAAGCTGAGAGAGCCAATCAAGAGATCCTGAGAGGCATCAAGCCCGGCTTATGGTTCCTTTGCAGAGTACGCCGGGTTGTTGGGTGGAGGAGTTACCTTCCGTGTTATGGAGTATCAATACTACCCCCAACAGATCTACGGGTTACACGCCTTTCTTCATGGTTTACGGAGCAAAGGCGGTCCTCCCTAGTGACATCCGTCACGACTCGCCCCGCGTGGCGGCTTATGTTGAAGCTCACAATGAAAAAGCACGTCAGGATGCACTTGACCTGTTAGATGAGGAGCGTGACCTTGCAGCGGCTCGTTCGGCGATTTACCAGCAAGATCTGCATCGTTATCACAGCCACCGGGTTAAAACCAGAACTTTTCAAGGAGGTGACTTGGTGCTCCGGCTTATCCAGGATCAATCTAATATGCACAAACTATCCCCACCTTCGGAAGGGCCCTTTGTGGTCAGCAAAAATCTGAACAATGGGTCATACTACCTTATCCATGTTCGAGACCGCAAGGACTCATGCACGTCGGAGGAGGAGACCCGCCGGCTGTGGAATATTGCTCATCTTTGACCTTATTATACCTGAGCCACCGGCTCACCTGATGTACATATTTTGACAATGTATATATTATGATTAATATAATAAAGTCGGCATCCCTGATAATTCAGGGCCTCTGTCGTTTCATTTCTCAGAAACTGAGTCTTATTTTATATGATTACTTAAATGCTTGATGCCAAATTACAGGGACCAAAGAGAGTCTGTTGCACAGCACGACTCAAACATAGGTACCCAGCGAGCACAACTCACAAATATATCACTTGGGGGCTTCCTGCTCATCGAGCATAGCTATGACTACCCTTGTTTATCTGGCTTATGTGCCTGGAATATAATGTTACTTGGGGGCTCTTTGTTCAACGGACAAGAGTTTTTATGACCCTTGTAACAGGCTTAAAAGCCAGGCTTGGAAGCCAGGTGTATTCCCCTAAAAACCCGAGTTATCCTGCCTTCTTAAGTTTGCCACTCCGCCCAGGTAATCCTGGAATGACCCGTCGTACTTTTGACAAGTCAATCATATACAGACCCTGAATTTGTCAAAGTTAAAACGACGATTGGTTATGTGAGGTCCGGCTTATAAGGTTTGTATGAAGGTTTAACTCAGTGGATGTGCAGCCCTTGAACGCACTTGATTTTTTAGGCCTGGCCACCTGTGCCAGCCTTGATTTTTTGATATTTAATTTGAACATTTTTTGAGATTCCTCTCCGGTGATATATTGATACATGGTTAACAACAAAGGATGGCTATGCCTTCGGAATCATACATGAAACTACCCAGTGTTTATTAACCGGGCCTGGCTTTAAGACTATAAGTCGCCTGGGTATGATGATTTTATATGCTTGGAAGCGCTATGCTCTAAGTTTGGGATATTACCCCTTGCTACATATGGCCTATTAAGCCGGCAGTATGTGTCAACTTGCACGGAGTGTTGTATGCTCAATCTTTTTGGGTTTTCACCCTTCTTCTGCTGGTAAATTAAGACGGTGGGGTATCACAGGTATGATGTTTTTATTAAAGGTCATGATTAAACCTACCCTGTTTATGGACTATCTTTAGCCACCAGTGGTTTTTGATAAGGTATTATGACCCGTCCTGCGGTAAACCGCCAGGATCCTTGTCATGTGTTTGTGTGCAGGTACAATAAATAAGTCTGGTGCACACAGTTGATGAAATTATAAACATAAGTGACAGATCTTCAACTTGACAGATCAGTAGTCTCATACAGAACAAAACATGCACGATGGCATGGCACATCAAGAGTTTAACTAAGCCTATTACAAAGGCATCTGATGCCCCACAGGAATAATTGTCTTAGCAGTTTCACAGACAGCAGATGCTAAGCCGGCCTACGGCTTACGACTCTTGGCCTTGTTGTGTTGAAGGTTGCGGCTCGTCCAGGACTGGTTCATCTGCCTCCTCTTCACCCAATGGCTGGAAGTTAGTAGTCGACCAGTTGATCCCAGTTAACGCTCTGAATACAGCTTCATCACTTATAAGTGTGGATGGGTCAACATCAGGGGCATAAGTGTGCTTACGGATCGGATGAGTCAGGTCCGGAGCATCATGAGTCGGCGCCTTCACCTTCTTATTGTTGGCATCATAAACCGGTTGGTAATGTGTAAGATCAGTGTCTTCAGCCAGTTTGCTAGCCAAAGAGCGCATTTCCCTCGTAAGAGTGGCGAAGTCATCTGCAGTGAAGGGTGGCCCATCTTCTTTTGTGCTTGGGCAGCCGTTTGCCAAGTCTGCCGGTTCACACTAGCCACGCTTTGGCCCGGTTAGTGCAGTAAGGGCACCGGCTCTTCCAGCTGATTTTTTCAACTCCTCAATCTGTGCAGGCAGCATAGATAGTTTGTCCAACGTATCCTTGATAAGGGTTGGAGCCGGTTTGTTGTGAGTAGCTGTGCAGATGACCCACTGTGCGCCAGTGTATAGCTGTTCTATGAGCGTGTAAGCAGCTTTCAGCTTTTTCGCATGTCTGAGCCAAGATGGGTAACCCGGGGTCCTGCGTCATTAAGGATGTTTGTAAGTCGGGAGCATATTGGATAAACATATGTTCAAAGATTAAGAGGAAATTATTTTACCGAAAACGGCAGCAGTCATGGAGTTAATTTGCTGCTTTAAGCCAGCAAGCTCTGTAGATACCAGTTTAAGGGCCGCTTCAACATCCTCCGCCCTCTTCAGTAGGGCTGACTTCTCTGTGTCCCAACCTGCTTGTTCAGCCTTGAAGCTTTCCTTCAATTTCTCCATCGCTGCTAAGGCACTAGTCAGTTCATCCTTGGCCTTGGAGGTTTCTGCTTATTGAGACTTGATGTTTTATTGAAGGTCGGCGACTTGATTCCTTGCTGCTAAGCTCAGTCTACAAAAGTACACAGTAAAATAAGATGGCAATGAATCTAATTGAAGTCCCAAGCACAATACAAGTATTATACTTGGCACTTGGGGGCTAATGTCTATTGCTTCTTAAACCATTGTGAAGTCCCAAGCACAATACAAGTATTATACTTGGCACTTGGGGGCTAATGCATATTGCTCTTCAAACATGGCTTTATTTGCTGACCAGGACAAATGATGGAGATCCGGTTTACGAAGGTTATGACTGGGATTATGGATTTCTCAAAGATGATTAGTCCCGACTTAACATTTTTAAGCCGACCCTTGGGGGCTACGGGTGCAATGTTCACTCTTACTGAGTTAAAAGTCCCGGCTCAACAAATTTATTAAGCCGGCCCTTGGGGGCTACAGATGCAAAAGTTAAGGTGCTGGTATTATAAAGTCCCTATTTATACTTGCAAGTATAAACCGGCCCTTGGGGGCTACTGGAGTTGATCTACGCAACTATTGAAGTTTATAGCACATGTTATTCTATCATGTTCAATAAACTTGGCGGCTAAGGGAAAGAGTATTCATATAACAAGGAGTTGAAGTGTTACCTCATAGCGCTCCTTCATCAGGTTCACTAAGGCAGCTTCAAAGTCACGGCTGGTGTACAGATGGTTTAAATAACCAGAGTGGAGATCTTGAGCACTGAAATGAGTATAGCTCTCCAAGTCCATTTTCACTTGCCTTTATCCTCAGCAGAAATTTCTTCTTTAGCACTGTGCTTAGATAAGATAGTGGGTTGACCCGGAGCTGTGAATCCAAAGCCGGTGACAACAACGTCATCAGTCTTCTCCTCGGCAGATTTGATTGGGCTTGGCAGCTTAGAGATAGCCGGCTCAAGATCCATATGATCCATGGAAGGTCCAGGGTCTTCCGGAGGAGAGTTGTCAATGGTGGCTTCCGTAGTTGGATGAGGAGACTCTGGTTGCTTCTCCGGCTCAGACAGATTGAGATCGTCGGCCGGCTTAGTAAGCTTGGCTTTCTTGCTGGGCTTGGCTTGGCCCCTGAGAATAAGAAGTGTCAAGAGGTCAGTATAATTATCAAAGCATAAGGTATGAATGGTTAAAAGGTATCCTTACCCAAGTATAGTTTTAAAAGTCGGGATTTGTGTCCTTGATGACTCGTCAGAGGAAGAATGAGAAGTCCCCTGATAGTTTGAATCAGACGGGTTAGGAGGTTGTCAGAAATGACCTGCCTTGGGATAAAATATATTAGAAATTTGAAGGACCTCTGGGCGGCGTTTGCGAACCGGCGTGTTTGGTAAGCCGGAAGAAGTGATCTGACCACCACTATGCCGGGTGACTCGGCGAGCTTCGTGTTGCTGTTTCTTCAAAAGAAAGTTGGGATCCAAGTGAGCTAGAGGGTGAGAAAACTTACTTTCCGGTTTGCTTGTCAGGCTTTCTGTGTTAGCAGAGGATCTGAGCCGGAAGAAAAAGTAATTACCTCTGCATCACCTGCACGGCTGGCCTCTGTGTCGTCCTGATAACAATCATTGTCAATGAGATGTATAAAAAAGGAGCCAAGAAAATCAAGTTCTACCTTTGACTCATTATTTTCATTATCATCAGCGGACTCAGTAGTCTTCTTGGTGGACTTCTTGGTGGCCTCGGTTTTGACACGAGCCGGTTTTGCCGGCTTATCCAGCATTTTCCTCTTCCAAAATGGATCATCAGCCTGTTAAGATTGAAAAGATCATAAGTAGACAGCAAAATATGGATTAAGCATAAGATGTGCAATTCTTACAGCTGGCGGCTTGTTGAAAGTACAGAAAGGACTAAGTCCGGTTTTGCTGCACTCCTTCACAGGTTCATTCAATAGTTTCATGGTGGCTTCAGTGATTTCCACATCAGACAGTTGAATGTTACAATGGCGTTGAGGATCGTTTACATCACCAGTGTATTCGCACATTAAGCTGGGGCGGCAGCTTAGTGGCAAGATACTCCAAGATAACCAGCACCGGAAAAAGTCGACGCCAGTTAAGCCGTTGGCCAGAAAGGCTCTGAGCTTTGAAAAGGCTGGTGCGTATTTGGCCCGTTCCCTTGCATTGAGCCGTTGGGGGAGTGGATGTGTTTTGCTAGGTCGGTGTTCACGGTAACCCGGCAGAGGGTTCTCACCGGCTGGAGAGGTATCTTGACAATAGAACCAAGTTTGGTTCCAATCTTTGGGGTGACTGTGGAGCTTGGCATGGGGAAAGTTGACCCCTTTCCTTTTTGAATCGAGACTCCACCAAGTTCTTATGGCCCGTCGACAAACTCTGTTTCGCGGTTTAAGTAATAGAACTCCCTGAATAAATCAATTGTGAGCTCCTCTTGAAGATAAGCTTCACAAAAAGCTTGGAACTTGCAGATGTTGGACACAGAGTTGGGTCCGATGTCTTGAGGGTGCAGTTGTAATAAATGAAGCACGTCACAGAAAAACTTTGAGCCGGGGGGGCTGAACCCTCGGCCCAAGTGATCAGCAAAAACAATTACTTCTCCATCTTTTGGTTGAGGAGGAGTTTCTTCACCCGGAGCTCTCCAATGGACGATCTCTTTCTTGGCTAAGGCGCCAGTGGTGACAAAGTTGTTCAACTCTTCCTTGGTAACCCGGGATTTGATCCAATTGCAAGACATGTATGTCTTAGCCATTTTATCAATGATCTGAAAGAAAGGCTATGCCGGTTCAATGTTACATGGTTAAGCCGGCTTATGGTTAAAAAGGAAACAATAAAGAAGCATGCATAGGTGTTAAGCCAGAGATTGGCATTGCAAAGTTACAAGGAACCATTGGCAGCTTAAGAGGGGACTAATGATACCTGGCGGGTTACTATTTCTGAGTTAAGCCGCCCATACAGATATTGAAAGAACATATCTGGGGATGAAAATATCGCTAAGTGCTGAGAAAAACAGGTTTCACAAATTGATGCTATGATTTTGGATCTACCGCGCTTCAGTTAATGAAAAAATATTTAGACCTAAAATATCAGTACTCAAGCAGTTCATGGGTCCAGATCGAGTTTCTAATGCGGAGGAGATATTCTAAATAGTAAAAAGGAGTGCTACGACTGCCACGGCATAGGAGGAGTACCAGGTTCGAATCAAAAAGGAGTGCTACAGCCAAGAATGAGGACGAACTTCGATGAACTTTGGGAAACCCTAATGGGGTCTATGAGAAAGGAGATAAGGAAGGTGTACCAGGGCTGATGAACAGCGAAGGTGCGCGGATGAAATCTGGTCAAGATCAGGTTGATGCGGTGGCCATTGTCAAGGCAGAGGCGAAGGTCGACGATCGCGGCAGAGCTCGAGTGTTCGGGCGTCGCGGGGTGGAAGAGAGAGATGAAGAGGCAAGGGGGGAAAGTGAAAGGGACCCCCAGCTCTATTTATAAGGAAAAGGGATAAGTGACGTGCGCGGGAATCGAGGAGGCCAAAAAATGGATGTGACAGGCGCAAATGCTGCGATTTTCGGAGATTCATTAAAAAGAAGATTGAAAGTGCTAGTTATCGACTAGGGGGGGTGAATGGGCAATTTTTATGGAAGTCTTCAAAACATGGAAGTTTCAAAGACAAACGATAGAAATGAACCTATTAACATGCAGCGGAAGGTAGACTACACTAGGCAAGCCATAGTCAAGTATTCACTGAAGTGAAAGCACGAAGACTAATAGCAGCTAGGTAGAATGGATCAGGATGGAAGACAGTATGAAGCCAAACAACAATAGTCGTCACTAAGTGAAGATAACAGATAATGCAAGTAGGCAATGACTTCACGAAGAAAAACTGTAAGTAAAGAGAGGGAGAAGATAGAACCAGTCGCTTGGTGAGGACAAGGATTTGTTGGACCAGTTCCAGTTGTTGTGACAACTATACGTCTGGTTGGGGAGGTTGAGATTCAACTCAGAAGACCGCGTCTTCACCTTATTCCGCTTGAGCTAAGGACACCTAGTCCTCGCCCAATCACTCTGGTAAGTCTTCAAGGTAGACTTCCGAACCTTCACAGACTTCGTTCACCGGCAATCCACAATGACTCTTGGATGCTCAGAATGCGACGCCTAACCGGCTGGAGGATTCACATTCCTCAAGTGTAACAAGTCTTCAGGTCACGTGGACAGAAAGACTTCAGTGATGCCTAACACTCTTTGGCTCTGGGTGTTTTGGGCTTTGTCCTCGCAAGGATTTCTCTCTCTCAAAAGCTTTGAGGTGGGTTGCTCTCAAACAACAAAAGCCGTGCACTAACTCTGAGCAGCCACCAATTTATGGTGTAGGGGGTGGGCTATTTATAGCGACTAGGCAACCAGACCTGATTTGTCCGAAATGACCCTGGCTCACTAAGGAACTGACACGTGTTCCAACGATCATATTTCAAACACACGCGGCAGCTTGACTTGGGCTACCAATAAAGCTGACTCATCCAGCTCTGGATAAGATTTGCTCTCATTGTCTTCGCTCAAAGACATAGGATTTGGTTGAGCATCACTTCAGTCACTCTGACTTTGTTCACTTGGACCCCACTTAACAGTACGGTGGTTCCTATGACTCAACAAAGAAGAAAAGGAAACTACGAAACAACTATGTCTTCGCACTCCATAGTCTTCACGTGAATGTCTTCCCGAGTCATAAACTTCGATGTGATTGTCTTCACATACCACCATTGTCTTCAATGTCTTCATACATTTTTAGGGGTCATCTCCGGTAGGTAAACCGAATCAATGAGGGACTACTACCTGTGTTATCCTGCAATTCTCACAAACACATTAGTCCCTCAACCAGGTTTGTCATCAATACTCCAAAACCAACTAGGGGTGGCATTAGATGCACTTACAATCTCCCCCTTTTTGGTGATTGATGACAAACTGGTTGAAGTTTTCAACGGGGATAAAAGTATGTGAAATTGTAAAGGATTAAGGTATTGTCTTCATAAGTTGTAAAAGGCTCACCCTGAAGATGTGCATATAAGTATTTTGCTTTTGGAATGCAAATGCACATGGCAGGTTGTACTTGCGGAGATCCTCTTCAACTTATGAAGGCAATTCATCATGCATGAAAAGATATAACGAACATAATGACATGCATAATGAAAAATGGACGTCTGCAATATGACTTCGTGCGGGATTTATCATCGCACATGCGGAATTTATCATCGCATCACATAGTTGGCAGAAAGAGGTAGCAGACGACCATCAAGTTTAAGTGTTACAGCTCAAAGAACCAAGAGTATCAAAAGCAAGAGTTGTAAACACTTGGCAAAATATAAAGCAACCACCCATATGGACCCACTTGAAGACTATCAACTCATATGCTTCTCCCCCTTTTGTCAGTAAGGACCAAAAAGGTTTGAAGATGTCAGGACCCCGATCCTAAGTCACACCGATCTAGCATGTAACACATCATATCACTTTGCGGCCTCACGCACGGTATTCCCACGGGTGCCACCTTACCTGGCCCGGGACCGTTTGCGCCTTTTGGCTCACGTATATGATAGTGTCGCTAGCATCCTTATGACAAAGAACCCGGGCCGACATGACTAGTCGTAAACCCAAAGTGGCACTAACTTATAGGGACAGGCATACATGAACCAACAACGAATGTGTCGGTCATCAGCGAGTGAATCCGGGCTGTAGCAGCTGGGCTAACAGGACTCTGGGAACCCGGGCTGTAGCAGGCTAGCAGGACTCCGGAAGTCACTATGTGACATATCCCCGAAGGGACAGACACAGGAACGAAGTGTGACACATGCCGGCCAGTCAAGGTGTTCCGGAGCAGCAGTAACTGGGCTAGCAGGACTCCCGTAAACCGGGCTGTAGCAGACTACCATGGCTTAGTGGAAGCACTAGACTACATTTCCCCATAAGAGAGGCTACCAAGGAGAGACAACTAGGTTGTCGGATCCCACACATACCAAGCATTTCAATAACATACACACGATATGCTCGATATGTGCAAATACAACATGGCATCACAACATAACTCTATGACTCAAAGTATTTATTCATTAGGCTCCGGAGAACCAGATATTACAAACACGGGTCTGATGACCCCACATACAGAGCATACAAGCAACAAGCACATGCGGAAGCTTAACTTGTCTGAGTACAGACAACTACAAAAGAAAAGGGCTGAGAAGCCTGACTATCTACAAGATCCTGTCGAGGGCAAAAGATCGTAGCTGAGGAAACATGCTAAACGTTGAAGTCCACGCGGAACTACTAGTGAGACTGAAGTCTCTCTGCAAAACATAAATTAAGCAAACATGAGTACAAATGTACCCAGCAAGACTTACATCAGAACTAACTACATATGCATCAGTATCAACAAAGGGGGTGGTGGAGTTAAACTGTAGCAAGCCAGCTTTGACTCGGTGGCTATCCTAAACTACGACTGCAAGTAACTCTTTTGAGGTGGCGCACACGAGTCCACATATTCACCATTACAATACACCACTATGGATCCGCTCCCGTCTCCCTACGAGAAGGCCATCCATAGCACTGACGCTTATCTTGCGCATTTTAGAGTATCCACTTTCACTTGTCTATGAACTGTTATAGGCAACCCAGAAGTCCTTTACCGCGGAAGCGGCTATTCGAATAGATGATATTAACCCTGCAGGGGTGTACTTCTTCACACACGCTCTCACCACTTACCGCCGTTTACACGACATGTACTCGGCAACCTTCAAGCGAAAGCCCAACGAGGGTGTCGGCCATGGCCTACCTAAACACTCAAGTCTCTAGTCCAGGTTTATCGCCTATTCAGGTTCCATCCGCAGGGAGTCCGGCCGAGGTTTCCACATACGGCCCCGAACGATGTGTACAGGGTTCCGCGACACCAAACAGGCGCCCGGCATACCTGGCCACGTGCCTACCGCATCACAGCCCACCCCTCGGGTCAGCACTGCGCACGGCCTCCAGCTTACTACAAACACCAGAAACTACTTGCAACTCCTGGACAGAGGACAGGGGTGGTTAAGAAGCCGAGAGGGTCAATTAAGGATCCCAACGTGTGGTAGTAGCTGTTCATGGATAACAAACACAGAACTCAGTTCCTGAGGACGGCTTCAATGAGACAACCCACCATGTACTCCTACATGGCCTCTCACCACTACCTTTACCAAATTGTGTTCACACACTTAGCTCATACATAGTAGGACATGTTCACCACTTTCCAATTCATCCCCGATGAATCAGACCTGACTCAACTCTAAGCAGTAGCAGGCATGACAAACAAGCATGAATGAGTAGGCACATCAGGGCTCAAACAACTCCTACTCATGCTAGTGGGTTTCATCTATTTACTGTGGCAATGACAGGTCATGCAGAGGAAAGGGGTTCAACTACCGCAGCATGTAACAGTTGAATCATTGTTGTCCTAATGCAGTAAAAGAGAGCAGAAGCGAGAGAGTGGGATTGCATCGGATTGAACAAGGGGGTTTTGCTTGCCTGACAGAGTGGTCGAGGGGTACTGCACTTCAACTGGACACTCACGGATATCCTCGGGAACATAACCTACCACGTGGATCACACCGGTAACACAATCAATACACTGCAATATGCAACAATATGATGCATGCATGTGACATGGCAAAATGAGTGTGTTGGACTAATGCATCTATAACCAGATGGGTTTGAGCTATTTTGAACCAAAGATTCAAAGTTCAAACTCATTTGTGATCTTAAATAGTGCTTTATAATGTTTTTCACTGAACAGCAAGTTAACTTGTTTAAACATGCATGAAACCAGTACAGATGGATAGATTGGATTTTTCTGATCATTTTTCATATATAATTTATTTCATTTGGAGTTATGGTTGATTTTATATGATTTTTAGAAGTTTTGGATATTTTCTGAATTAAATAAATCATTTCTGCTTTATTTGAAATCCCAGAAAATATTTAGTGCGTCAGCACTATGTCATGCATACCTCAGCAGGTCAACAGGAGCGGTCCAGGTCAAACCTGACCAGTGGGGTCCACTGGTGAGTGACCCAGTGTTGTTCAGTGACAATGACAGGTGGGTCTGGTCAACAGACACGTCAGCACAGTCAATGCTGACGCGTGGGTCCAGGGTAATTAGATTAAACTTAATCTAGTTTAGTTAGCCAGTTAGTTAGGATGTGGGGCCCGGCTGTCAGTGTCACCGAAGGTTAATTAATGGTGCAATTAGCTACTAATGGCTGTGCCACATCGGCACGGCCGGAGTTAGCCGCCGGCGAGGTCAGTGACGGCGGAATGGCTCGGGTTTCGCCCATGGGCGACCAAACCCGTGGTGGAGGGCATCTACGCGTTGCTCGTGCTCATCCGCATCGAGCAGTGTGAGCAGCAGTGGCTAGGGCGGCCCGTAGCGATGGCAACGGCGACAAGTGGGTACCACAACTTGTTGATGCCGCTCAATGATAGCATGCCATCGCCGCTAGGCTCTCTCTAGGCGCTCCCTAGGCGCTCCCCGCCGGTGGCCACTCCGGCCCCGGCAGCCACCCCTCCTCCCGCCGGCTGCCACTCCGGCGCCGGTGTCCACCATCCATCCGTCCACCTGGCTGTCTCTGGGCCCTTTGTGGGTAGTTTTTTGGCCCTGCGTGGCCATGGATCCTCCCTCTCTCAACTTTGCTCGAGGTAAAGATTTTCAGTTCTCTATGAGACAAAAGTTTGGTCATCCGGTGGTGTTTTCACCTAGTTTTCGTCAACGTGAATTCACTTTGGTGGTTTCCTTTTGCCGTGCTCGATTTCGGTTGGATTGTCACACAGTCAGTGTCACGTTGCAATCTTGCTTTGGTGGTTATCCACAGGGGTTTCGTGTGCTACATCTCAAGGACAGATCCTTCAAGTTTTCGGTTGCCTCCAAAGCAGTGGGTTTTGAAATTTATAATCAAGGGCGGGTGGTTGAGAAGGATTTTGAGTTAGTGTTCAATCTTTGGGGTTTTGGAGGTCCGAACTGGTTACGTGAAGAACAACTTTTTTATCGCGAGGAAGAAGCTTCTTGGACTTTGGTCAGGTCTGGATCACGCCCACGCTCCGCCGCCGGTAGTTTTTCCGGTGATCAACAACGGCAGTCGGTTTTTGCTCGGTTAGCGAAGTTTCCGACCGTCAGCAGTAATGTGGCCTCGGGCAATAATGTGCACTCATTGCCCATTACTCACTCTTTGGGTGAGGATCCCGCTGCGGGTTCGTCGGGCGGGAATCTGGCTCGCTCAAATTCCTCTTTTCAGTGCTACGCATGTGGCAAGTTGGGCCATTTTGCTAAGGAGTGCAATGCCTTTCGCCTACCTGGGCTTTTTCCTTACCTCAGGTTTGACACTTTCCCCAGCCCATCGCCTGGGGCCTAGGTCCTAGATGCGGTCCATGACTGGTTCCAATCAGTTGGCCCAGCCCGCGAGCCTCCGCTCGTTTCCTCTTTTAGTGAGCTTTGTTTGGGATCTTTTCCTAATTTCCAGCCTCGTCGCCCCCTTGCCTCCTCAACTTCTCCACTCTGTTCCTCTGTCTCACCTCTGTGCACAAGCTCTGCTTCTAGTGCTTTGCGCCTCCCTTCGCCGGTGATCTCGCGTTCTTCGGCGACGCCAATGGCCAACATCCCGATCGACCCACGCCCCTTTGTGCCACAAGGCTTCAACATTCAACAGGTTCCTCGGCGCAATGGTGTGGCTCGGGTGGTGCTTCCGCAGTGCCCTCGTCGTCATGAGGACTGGGCGATTGCGACCATCCACCCTCTCCCTGCAGATGCTCCGTTCCCCAATGTAAGAGATGTTCTTGAGGATTTTATTGTAGAGCATAGACAGCTGGGACTGCGAGATATCCAGTGGTGTCCGTTCGGTGAAGCATATGTTTGTCTCGCGCGGGTTAGGGATAGGGACAAGTTGGTCCTTGATAGCCCCCACCAGTTTGGAGATGTGTTCATTAGCTTTGCGAGGCATGATGAGGGAAGGAATCACAGGAGGGTTCATCTTAACAGAGTGGTGTGGTTGCTTCTGACGGGAGTCCCTTTTGATTTCCGCACCACTGAAGATCTTGCTTGTGCTGTTAGTAAGTTTGGCCGCATGATTTCCTGGGACAAGGAGGACGACCACATGGGTCGCATTGTGGTCAAGGCAAGAGTGCTGAACTTGGATACCATCCCAAAAAGTTTGCGTTGGTCTGAAGGGGATGAATTTGAGGGAGACGGCTGGTCTTCCTCCATCGAAGTGCTGGCCAGTGAGCTCCTTGGTGGAGGACCTGCCGATGAGGATCCTTTACCTCCTGCTAATGAGGACCCGCACCCTTTACCCGAGAATGCTGTGCCTGCTGAGGGTTTGCATGTTGTTGCCGCCATAAATAATGAGATGGATGTTCAGGTTGCTGCAAACTGGGATAATTGGGACGATAACCATCAGCATGTTCCTAATGCTGAGTTGGAAGATCTACTGGATGTTGTACAGCAGGAGGAAATGGCCTGGGCAGATGGTGAGGAGCTGCTTCCAGCTCCCAGTAATAGCAGTTTCTCTTCAGGCATGTCTTTTTCTGAAGGAGACAATTCTCATATGTTTTTACCTTTAGCTACTGTGGAAGCCATTCATGCTAGGGCTGATATTCCTGCAATTGCCCAACCTGATGCTGTTGTGATGGCTACTGGACTGCAGAACATAATTCAATCTTACCAGTCAGATGATGAGGAGCCTCCTGTATTGCAGGAGCAAAACCAGGAAATGGATGCTTTGCATGATCAGCCTCCTGCAACTCCACTGCAACATGTTGCCCCTCTTGCAGCACAGGCTGCTCCTGATGTTTCTCCTCCTTTGGAGGTCGCTTCTGACCAACCTGCACTTCTGGAAGCAGCCTTGGAGCCTGTCATGTTTTCTGATCTTCCTATGACAACTGCTGGATCTTCAGCTCAAGTCTTGAAAGACAATGTTGAACAGGTTATTACTGCTAGAGGAAGTCTACAGCCTGTGGAGAATTTAGAGGACCTCCAGTCAGGTCTCCAAGGTAACTGGGTTAATCAAATCAATGATCACTTTAACATGGCACCTTCCCTCCTTGGTCTGAAAAGTATTCAGATGGCTGCCACTGCTAACACTGAACTATCTGTTTCCGAAGAAGGCCTGTTACTGTGGAAGCAGCACTTTAAAGAGCAAGCATTGGACAACAGGAGCTCTTTCTCTACCAACATTCCTGTAAGTTGGTTTAATTTTATTGTCCACTTGCTCCTGTCCCCTGATAAGTTTTCCTGGACTGTCAATATGTTAAAATCTGGAATGTGGGATCTGTTCACTACTGTGGAAAATATGGACCAAGCTTTTCTGTTCCATATACCTGACAAATGTCCTACCTCTCATGCACCAATCTATCAGGCCATGGAGGAAGGTGTATAGGACAAGGGTAAAGAGAATATTGGGGTAGCTGCAAATCTGCATGATGTGGAGTCACAGGCCTTGCTGCAACCTTTTGGCCAGGAAAACTTAAGGAAGAGGAGAAGTGGAAAAACTCCACTTGTGGAAACAGAGGTAAGAAGAAGTGACAGAATTAAGAAAGACAATGCTGGTTACAAGAGAAATTCTTGCCCTAATAATAATTGCTTACCTTGCAATGCTGCCCCTCCCATCATCAAAAAATTAGTTGTTAAAAATCTCACTGCCTCTTTCTGTAAGGTTTCTGAGGGGGAACTGGAAGACATGCTGGCCAAGAAGCCCAAGAGAATGGATGAGGAGGTTTTGGACAAGGTGCCCTTGGCCAAAGGAGAAGGACATGCTACCACCTCTTCTTAATGTTTAGGGACCCCTCTTGGAGTGTTGTGTGGTGGGATTGTGTCTGTAGTCCCACACCTCTTAGTTTGTTGCTGCTTTTGCCAACTGTAAGACTTGGGTCTTGGTGCTTTCTGAACCTTGTATGCCTGTGGCTGTACTTTCCTGCTAGTCTTTTCATGTGTCATCTTTGGTTGCACTGCTGGAATTATGTTCTGTTGTGGATCAGGGTATTATGCCAGCTTCTTCCCTTCTTGGATGATGATCAAGTGGTGGTGCTTGCTCTCTGGTACAAAATCTTTTTTTGTTTCCATGAATAACAACAACAGAAACTGGAATATCTTAAATTGGAACATTAGAGGTATGAATTCTGAGGACAAATGCTTGGCTTTAAGACAGAAGATTGATGAGAGTGATTGTAATATTGTGTGCCTTCAAGAAACCAAAAGAGAGACCTTTGACACTGCCTACTTAAAAAAATTCTGCCCCTCTAGAATTAATAACTTTGCCTTCCTCCCCTCTGTTGGAGCTTCTGGGGGGCTTCTTGTGGCCTGGAATGGCTCACAATTCTCTGGGGAGATCATTGCACAAAACAGGTTCTCACTTTCCATGCAGTTCACCAGTTTGCTTTCCAATCAGTCTTGGATTCTTTCAAATATCTATGGCCCATGTGATCCTCAAGACAAAATGGAGTTTATTCACTGGTTTCTAAATATTCACATGCCTGATGATGTTGACTGGATATTAATAGGTGATTTCAACCTTATGAGGGCTCCATCAGACAGGAACAGACCTGGGGGAGATGTTAATGATATGCTTATGTTCAATGAGGCCATTAGTAACCAAGGTTTGGTTGAATTACCTTTGCATGGTAGAAAGTTCAGTTGGAGTAACATGCAGCATGATCCTTTGTTGGTCAAACTTGACTGGTTTTTCACTTCTGCCTCCTGGATGACTTCTTTCCCTAATACAATTGTACTACCACTTGCAAAACCTATATCTGATCACTTGCCCTGCGTAATTAAAATTGGCACTTCTATCCCAAAGGCAAGAGTATTCAGGTTTGAGAACTATTGGCTGCATCATTCTGATTTCAAACAAGTTGTTGCCTCTGCTTGGAGCATCCCAGTTGGAAACCTTGATTCTGTTAAGTCTTTGAATGCTAAGTTCAAGATTTTAAGAAGAGCTTTGAAGCTGTGGGCTAAATCTCTGTCTTGTCTGAAATCTACAATTGCAAAGTTAAATGAACTACTCTTCATGTGGGATTTCTTTGAGGAATTTAGAGAACTGGATACTCATGAATGGAGCTGCAGAGCTATTCTTATAGAACAACTGCTTATTTTACTGAGGAACCAACAGATTTATTGGAAGCAGAGAGGGAAAATCAAGGGGGTGAAGTTTGGAGATGAAAACACACAAAAAATTCACACAAAAGCTTCCATCAATTACAGGCATAACCATATTGCTATTCTTCACAATGAGGACCAAATGGAGATCTCAGATCATGCTGGTAAAGCTGCTATTCTCTTGGATGCTTTCAAGAAAAGAATGGGCACATCCCAAGAAACCACAATGCACTTTGATCTGGGTTCTTTGTATGGGCAGAGACAGCATTCAGATATTTTTGCTAATCTGGAATTGCCTTTCACTGCTGAAGAAATTGAAGCTGTTGTCCATGCTCTCCCAAATGACAAGTCTCCTGGCCCTGATGGTTTTAACAATGAATTCCTCAAGTCTTGTGGGGATATTATTAAAGAAGATGTGCTCAAATTCATTTATGATTTTCATGCAGGGCACATCTCCCTTGAGAGTTTGAACACTTCTTTTATAACTCTCATTCCAAAGGGTAATTCTCCATTGACTGCAAATGATTTTAGCCTATCTCTTTACTGAACAGCTGTCTGAAAATTGTTACTAAGTTGCTGGCAAATAGACTGCAAAAGGTGATTCTGCAATTGGTACACATCAACCAATATGGATTCCTTAAAGAAAGATCTATTCATGACTGTTTGGGGTGGGCTTATGAGTATTTGCACCAATGTCATAAGTCAAAAGAGGAAATCATTGTTCTGAAATTGGATTTTGAAAAGGCTTTTGACACCATTGAACATCAGGCTATGCTGGATATTTTAAAAAGCAAAGGGCTTTGGGGACAGATGGCTTACTTGGATCAAATTATTGTTTACTTCTGCATCTTCTGCTATACTACTAAATGGTATTCCTGGAAAAAAATATTGCCTTAGAGGTGTAAGGCAGGGGGATCCTCTGTCCCCTCTTCTCTTTGTGCTGGCTGCTGATCTACTTCAGACAATTCTCAATAAGGCAATGCACCTGGGTTTGGTAACTTCTCCCTTGCAAGTAGAGTCATGCCCTGATTTTCCAATTGTCCAGTATGCTGATGACACCTTGGTTATTCTGCAAGCAGATGCAAAGCAATTACATTGTCTCAAAGCCCTTCTCAATACTTTTGCTGATGCCACAGGCCTGAAAGTGAACTACAATAAATCAAGTATGGTTCCAATAAATGTGCCAGAAGAGAAGATGGAGATTTTAATAAATACTTTTCATTGCAAGAAGGAATCTTTTCCAATCAAGTATTTGGGAGTACCCCTAGGCCTCCATAAGCCTACTGTTGAACAATGTTTTCCCCTTGTCACAAGACTGCAGAAGAAGATTGTAGGTTTGTCCACCTTTATGACTTTGGCTGGGAGATTATTTCTTGTGAAATCTGTCCTCAACCCTTTATTGATATATCTCATGGGATGCCTTGATGTGCCTGTTACCATCAAAACCCAATCCATAAAGTACTTGAGACATTGTCTTTGGAGAGGCCCTGATTTGGAGGACCATAGACCTGCCATGGTGGCATGGAGTACTGTGTGTAGACCTAAAAATCAAGGTGGGTTAGGAGTGATTGATATTTTTGTCCAGAATAAAGCATTGCTTCTCAAGAACCTGCATAAGTTCTACAACAGACACAATATTCCCTGGGTCAATCTGATTTGGGAATCTTACTACAGCAATGATTCTCTACCTGGTAATAGCTGGCTGGGATCTTTTTGGTGGAAGGCAAACCTTAAGCTGCTTGATAACTATAAATCCTTGGCCAGATGCAACATAGGTGATGGAAAGAGTGCTTATTTTTTGACTGATCTTTGGCACTCACACTGCTTGCAAGACATGTTCCCCCACCTATTCTCATTTGTGAAAAACAAGGATGCTACTGTTCACACCTTTCTCCAAACTGAATACTTAGAGGACCTATTTCATCTGCCTCTGATTGTGCAAGCTTTCCAGGAATTTGAGGCTATAGAGGACATCTGCATTACTTTAAGGGCCTCTGATACTTTGGATTGCACAAATACATGGAGCTACATCTGGGGAACTGAGCAATTCTCTATGGCTAAGGCATACAAAGTGCTGATGGGAGTCAAAGTTGTGCCACAGCAGTTCAATTGGATCTGGAGCAGTTCTTGTCAGCCAAAACATAAGGTGTTCTTTTGGAGACTACTTCATGACAGGCTCAATACTAGAAATCTTCTGAGAAGGAAATCATTTCAGCTGGGCAACTATAACTGTGCTGTCAACAATTGCCCACAGGAAGAGACTCTCCAGCACCTTTTCTGGACTTGCCCTTTTGCTGCACAGTGTTGGGATCTGATCTGCCTTTCAAGACAGGCAAATGTTTCAATCATGGAAGCTTTTCTTGATCTCAAGCAGAAACTTCATGTTCCTTTCTTCATGGAGATAGTCATCCTTGCCTCTTGGGCTATTTGGATCTCGAGGAACAACATGATTTTCCAAGCAATTCAACCCAGCATTCAAAGGTGGAAAGCCATCTTCAGGGAGGAGCTCTCTCTTCTCAGATTCAGAATTAAAAAGAGCTATGCTGGAGCATACTGTTTTTGGCTGGATAATCTTGTGCTGTAATCCTTGTTTTTTCTTAGTTGTTTAGTTGTTTTTTTTCTTTCCTATGTCTTTTGTTTTTCCTTCTTGGCTTATCTCAAGCCTTTTGTACTCTGGTTTCTTTCTGGGACTTTACCTTTTTTTAGATTAATATAAACAAAAAATTGCAGTGGGGTTTTGCCCTACTGTGTACAGTCAAAAAAAGGCGACAAATGCGGTGGCCGGAGCTACAGGCGCGTTCGGGCGCGGGCTACGGTGCACGGGCGGGCAAAAGGAGTGGCTAGGCGGCCTCCTGGAGGCGCTAGGAGCACTATGGTGCCACGAGGGAAAGTAGAGGAAGCTCGAGAGCGCGGGGCTCAACGGCCATGGAGGCGACGAGCTTCGGCCAAGGTGGGTATCGCGGCTAGGGGGCGAACGCGTCGACGGGGAGAGCCGCAAGAGGCGCAGGGGCTCATAGTGATTACGTAGGGTAGGTCAGTGGGCTCGGGGACGGCTTGGACGAGGCGGATCGACTCCGGCGATCTCCGGGGAGAGGCGGCGGGGACGAGTTCGATGGCGATGCTTCCGAGCGTCTGGGCTTTCTTCCTTCGTCGAGGAGACGTAGGAGATGGTGGCGGAGCTCCCGGAGATGGAGAGGGATCGAGGAGTGGCCGGTGGACGCGGTGGCAGCGAGCGGCGGCAACGAGCTCGCTCGGCTTCGGGAGAGAGAGCGAGAGAGGCGAGGCAGGGAGAGCGGGGAGCGGTCGAGGGGGTCGGGGGGAAATGTGTGGCGCCCTCGGGTGCCTCCAGCGGCGAGCAGGTAAGCAGGAGGTGGCCGGCGCGTGCCGGCGTGCATCGGCCACGCTCGCTGGCTATTGGCGCGGGGAGGAAGACGACATGGAGCCATGGAGGTGGGCTGGGCCAGCTCCTGGGCTGCACAGTGCTGGGCATCTGGGCTGTAGGTAAGCGCCATGTAATTTGTTTCTCTCTTCTTTCTGTTTTTCTGTTTTATTTATTACTTTTCCACTGTTTTGCAAATTCAAAGGAATTCAAAACAATGCAAAATATTCTCTGGCCATTTTTATATTGCTTCTTGGACTTCTCCAAAAGCACAAAAAACATATTAGAGGTATTTGGAAATATATCCCATATATATTTGGGTATATTTCCAAATTCAAATAGAATAGTGATTTAAATTCAGTGCCCAAAATATTCCACAAAAATGTTCACTATTTTTGGTTTGGTCTCAAAGCCTTTCCAAAATTATCAAACATTTATGAAGGCATTTTGGAAACAATGAATGCAATTTAAAGGGTTCTTGCCCTTCTTTTAAATTGATTTTTGAGGCTTTCACTTTCCTCATTTCAAGTTTCTTGAAAATAACAGGATGCATGATGCAACTAATTGCAAACAATTCTAGGGCTGTGACAACTCACCCCCACTAAACAAGAATCTCGTCCCGAGATTCATGTGTAGGGTAAGATGAAGGGGGGACACAAACTAAGATAATCTTCACGATCCAGGTTGCACTTCATAAAGGCGTTGATTCAATCACCATCTTTGTCTCGATGCCTTGCTCTGAGAACTCCAACCAACATGACAACAAGAGGACAGGGAAAACTCTAGAAGGATCGGTCTTATCAAAGATCGAACAACTCAGGATCAACTCATGGAGCGAGACGCTGAAACATCTCTCGAGCTGAGAAACGAAGCATACGTCCAGAGAGATGGAGTGAAACACATGACAAAGGTTCACTAGGTAGGCAACAATTCCACACCTAAGAGGGTGGTGAACGGTTGCCAACGTAGCGACGAGTTGAGTTTCCATGACACCAAAACGAGACATCTTGGAGGAGGGTGACCCGTAGGATCACCCCTTAAGTGGCAAAAAGAATTACTTTTGATTCAGAGAACATTGAAATTCTCTATACCAACTTGAGGCAATTCACCAACAATCGTTTGAAGGAGTTCCAAAGAATGACATAGTTGGACTGGGATGGATGATGTGGACTACCTTGTTGAAGACAATGCAATGAATGATTTTTGCCTATCATCGGAAATGGATGGGACCCATGGTAAGTCCACTTTTGAAGATGATCTTGGACAGCAACTGCTGAGAAGGGCAGCCCATGGGAAATTGGCACAATGGCGGTGCAAGCTGGGAACAAAATGCAACTGTTGGGAATGTTCCAACCATCATATCTGCCTGAGATTCAGATCCGATTGGTGATAGGATACTTCGGACTCAACATGTCCGAAAAGAAAGTTTGCAACACAAACCGACGAGATGATGTTGCGAGATTCTCGGGAAATGAACTACGATAGCAAGCTCCAAAACATGAGCTGGTTCTTCTACATACATGTGAACACGTTGTCCAAGACAAGCATGACCACATAGTAGTCTTACAACGAAACACTACCGAGTTCTGATTGGGAACCATCATTGCGGAGAGTGAAGTCCTGCGCATGTACCTTTGGGTCCTTAAGGGTTAGCACTCAAGAACTTCTTTTCCTTGAACAAATCAATCAGTGGCTTGGTGTGCTAGGGAATACATATGGAGTGGAGGTAATTAATCTACCAAACCATAAAATACATTCGCACATGCATAACTGACTTGGGATGGTACCAGAGGAAACAAAAACAATCTTTCTCGAACTCACGGCGGCAACTTGCACCAAATGCACATGAATTCGAGGAAGTCACTTCTTCCATCCAAGCATAAGCTTCATGAACGGAACACGAAGGCATTGCTTACAAAGTTTTCAACACTAGGTTGATGTTCAACATGAATTATGGAGGAGACAAAATGCTGCTGATGGGCTCAACAGCAACTCATCGGAATTTCCATATCACTGGACTTCCACCATCATGTGAACACGGTGATAGCATTGGTCAGACCAAAAGATGTAATGGTGTATGCTCGAGGGATCAACCACGAGTAAGACAACAGTACGAACATCGTTGGTTCCGATTTGACTTGACGATAGCCCATACTCAAGTCAAAGTTTTGACAAGGCAATAGATCCAACAACTGATCACGAGGACCAATCGATGGAGATATCATCTTTCTTCAACACACACACACAAAAAAAGATATCCCTTAACATGAACTAAGTCAGACAAGCTTTTATCTTCCAACTCTCCAAGTTTTTGTTTGGCTTAACCAACTAGCTCAGGGGTACCCAACACAGATTCTTGGAGAATGGGTGGTTTGGAGGAAAACCAACATGATCACGAACTCAACATAGCGGTCAGGTGACAACCTGGTAATACTTCCGAGAAGATATTCGGAACATCACGAACCACCGATATGTTACTAAGCTCGAGAACAATCTTGCTTTTCAGAGCAAGACAATATGATCAAATAAGCAGGGATTGAATAATCCTAACTCATTGATCGAAGAGTGCACCAGAAATAAGGACTAGGTAGCACAAGCTATCTTAGAATGATGACTCAATAACAAACACGCTAAGAATGAGAATATTGTCCATTTACTACCAAGCAACTAGTTGCTAGGAGTATTCATTTCACACATCACGGTTCACTTGTCGGTATTCCGGTTGCAACAACACGGAACCGAGGAGCGAATGATGATGGCGAGGAGTATCACTGCATCAAGAATTCATAAGAGTTGGTGCAATTATCATGACATTCCTGACATCAAGAGGGCAATACTTCAGGGTAGAACAGAATCAAAAGCTGGGTTGCATTTTGATCTGCGGAATACAACTGCTTTGACCCAATCCTGGATATGGATGAGGTACTGGAGTTTGTTTCTCCTAGTCATTCTGAAATAGAACGGCTCGACGGACCACAAAGATAATAGAAACTGACGAACACGATGGCACAACTATTCCTGACTATCACTTGATAGACGGAGGTCAGGATACAACTAAAGAGGGACAACTCAAAGGAACATGCGATTTTCTGAGTTGTGGGTGCATAGACTAGCATGTCGAACGAGTGCAACATATTTCTTCCGGATAACCCATGCAGAAGGGTAGAACTCGCAGAGTCACATGTATAATGGAGAACCCATCAAGAGCGGTCTAGTTGTGATCCTTTGATTCAAACGAATTTCTGCCAAGGATGGTTCATGGTATTTGGAAGAAGGAAATACCACGAACCTCGAGGACTATCGCAAATGTTACTAATATCCTAAAGGAACTAGCAAACACTATCAACATGAAGTAAGTAGGGTGAAACTTGGGTTCAAGAACCCAGGAATAGAATGCCTACTAACTAAATGGCATCACGGGATGCTTTCAAGAATGGTGGCCAGAATCATCATGCTGGGAACACAAAACATGGCTAGATTACTAGCTGACACCCTAAAACACCTAGGGTCATAATAATAGCTCCATCTTATATGTCGAGGTAGTAGAGTACCTCAACTGATCGTTTAGTGTGCTTAATCTGGCCAAAAAGGACATCAGGAATGGGAGGAAGGGATTTGCAAATGCATCAGACTGTTTAGAAACCTGGGACGACTCGGATAGCATAACGGCTGTAAATGCTCAGAAAAAGATTTGAGACATTCACAAGGATTTGCATAGTCACTTAACAACATCATATCAAGGTTCCGGTTCAACTAACAACATACTAAAAGTAGTAGAAACTGAACTGAGGCCTGGAACCAACAATCCTAAGATTCTACGGATTAGTAACACGTGAACCTGATAGAGAGATGAGATCCTAGTCCTTAACCCACGTAGGAAAGAAGAGGATGACTCAGATCAGAAGGGCATAAGGTAAAGGAGTAAAAAGAGCCTTACGTTCCCTTCCACAATCAATTCCCTTTCATAACTAAAGAATTTCTAGACTCAACTTCGACCAGTTTGGCTTGGTAATCCTACACGTAGTCAGGATCTGATACCAAAGCTGTCAGGACCCCGATCCTAAGTCACACCGATCTAGCATGTAACACATCATATCACTTTGCGGCCTCACGCACGGTATTCCCACGAGTGCCACCTTACCTGGCCCGGGACCGTTTGCGCCTTTTGGCTCACGTATATGATAGTGCCGCTAGCATCCATATGACAAAGCACCCGGGCCGACATGACTAGTCGTAAACCCAAAGTGGCACTAACTTACAGGGACAGGCATACATGACCCAACAACGAACATGTCGGTCATCAGCGAGTGAATCCGGGCTATAGCAGCTGGGCTAACAGGACTCCGGGAACCCGGGTTGTAGCAGGCTAGCAGGACTCCGGAAGTCACCATGTGACATTTCCCCGAAGGAACAGACATAGGAACGAAGTGGGACACATGCCGGCCAGTCTAGGTGTTCTGGAGCAGCAGTAACTGGGCTAGCAGGACTCCGGTAAACCGGGCTGTAGTAGACTACCATGGCTTAGTGGAAGCACCAGACTACGGTGGCTATCCTAAACTACGACTGCAAGTAGCTCTTTTGAGGTGGCGCACACGAGTCCACATATTCACCATATCAATACACCACTATGGATCCGCTCCCGTCTCCCTACGAGAAGGCCATCCATAGCACTCACGCTTATCTTGCGCATTTTAGAGTATCCACTTTCACTTGTCTATGAACTGTTATAGGCAACCCAGAAGTCCTTTACCACGGACGCGGCTATTCGAATAGATGATATTAACCCTGCAGGGGTGTACTTCTTCACACACGCTCTCACCACTTACCGCCGTTTACACGACATGTACTCGGCAACCTTCAAGCGGAAGCCCAACGAGGGTGTCGGCCACGGCCTACCTAAACACTCAAGTCTCTAGTCTAGGTTTATCGCCTATTCAGGTTCCATCCGCAGGGAGTCCGGCCGAGGTTTCCACATACGGCCCCGAACGATGTGTACAGGGTTCCGTGACACCAAGCGGGTGCCCGGCATACCCGGCCACGTGCCTACCACATCACAGCCCACCCCTCGGGTCAGCACTGCGCATGGCCTCCAGCATACTACAAACACCAGAAACTACTTGCAACTCCTGGACAGAGGACAAGGGTGGTTAAGAAGCCGAGAGGGTCAATTAAGGATCCCAACGTGTGGTAGTAGTTGTTCATGGATCACAAACACAGAACTCAGTTCCTGAGGACGGCTTCAATGAGACAACCCACCATGTACTCCTACATGGCCTCTCACCGCTACCTTTACCAAATCGTGTTCACACACTTAGCTCATACACAGTAGGACATGTTCACCACTTTCCAATTCATCCCCGATGAATCAGACCTGACTCAACTCTAAGCAGTAGCAGGCATGACAAACAAGCATGAATGAGTAGGCACATCAGGGCTCAAACAACTCCTACTCATGCTAGTGGGTTTCATCTATTTACTGTGGCAATGACAGGTCATGCAGAGGAAAGGGGTTCAACTACCGCAGCATGTAACAGTTGAATCATTGTTGTCCTAATGCAGTAAAAGAGAGCAGAAGCGAGAGAGTGGGATTGTATCAGAATGAACAAGGGGGTTTTTCTTGCCTGACAGAGTGGTCGAGGGGTACTGCACTTCAACTGGACACTCACGGATATCCTCAGGAACAGAACCTACCACGGGGATCACACCGGTAACACAATCAATACACTGCAATATGCAACAATATGATGCATGCATGTGACATGGCAAAATGAGTGTGTTGGACTAATGCATCTATAACCAGATGGGTTTGAGCTATTTTTAACCAAAGATTCAAAGTTCAAACTCATTTGTGATCTTAAATAGTGCTTTATCATGTTTTGCACTGAACAGCAAGTTAACTTGTTTAAACATGCATGAAACCAGTACAGATGGATAGATTGGATTTTTCTGATCATTTTTCATATATAATTTATTTCATTTGGAGTTACGCTTGATTTTAGATGATTTTTAGAAATTTTGGATATTTTCTGAATTAAATAAATCATTTCTGATTTATTTGAAATCCCAGAAAATATTTAGTGCGTCAGCACTACGTCATGCTGACCTCAGCAGGTCAACAGGAGCGGTCCAGGTCAAACCTGACCAGTGGGGTCCACTGGTCAGTGACCCAGTGTTGTTCAATGCCAATGACAGGTGGGTCCGGTCAATGGACACGTCAGCACAGTCAATGCTGACGCATGGGTCCAGGGTAGTTAGATTAAACTTAATCTAGTTTAGTTAGCCAGTTAGTTAGGATGTGGGGCACGGCTGTCAGTTTCACCGGAGGTTAATTAATGGCGCAATTAGCTGCTAATGGTTGTGCCACATCGGCACAGCCGTAGTTAGCCGCCGGCGAGGTCAGTGACGGCGGAACGGCTCGGGTTTCGCCCACGGGCGACCAAACCCGCGGCAGAGGGCATCTACGCGTTGCTCGTGCTTGTCCGCATCGAGCAGTGCGAGCAGCAGTGGCTAGGGCGGCCCGTAGCGACGGCAACGGCGACAAGTGCGGTGGCCGGAGCTACGGGCGCGTTCGGGCGCGGGCTACGGTGCACGGGCAGGCAAAAGGAGTGGCTAGGCGGCCTCCTGGAGGCGCTAGGAGCACTATGGTGCCACGAGGGAAAGTAGAGCAAGCTCGGGAGCGCGGGGCTCAACGGCCATGTCGGCGGCGAGCTTCGGCCAAGGTGGGTATTGTGGCTAGGGGGTGAACGCGTCGACGGGGAGAGCGGCAAGAGGCGCAGGGGCTCACAATGATTCCGTAGGGTAGGTCAGTGGGCTCGGGGACGGCTTGGACGAGGTAGATCGATGTCGGCAATCTCCGGGCAGAGGCGGCGGGGACGAGCTCGATGGCGACGCTTCCGGGCGTCTGGGCTTTCTTCCTTCGTCGAGGAGACGTAGGAGATGGTGGCGGAGCTCCCGGAGACGGAGAGGGATCGAGGAGTGGCCGGTGGACGCGGTGGCAGCGAGCGGCGGCAACGAGCTCGCTCGGCTTCGGGAGAGAGAGAGAGAGCGATAGAAGTGAGGCAGGGAGAGAGGGGAGCGGTCGAGGGGGTCGGGGGGAAGTGCGTGGCGCCCTCGGGTGCCTCCAGCGGCGAGCAGGTAAGCAGGAGGTGGCCGGCGCGTGCCGGCGTGCATCGGCCACGCGCGCTGCCTATTGGCGCAGGGAGGAAGACGACAGGGAGCCGTGGAGGTGGGCTGGGCCAGCTCCTGGGCTGCACAGTGCTGGGCATCTGGGCTGTAGGTAAGCGCCAGGTAATTCCTTTCTCTCTTCTTTCTGTTTTTCTGTTTTGTTTATTACTTTTCCACTGTTTTGCAAATTCAAAGGAATTCAAAACAATGCAAAATATTCTCTGACCATTTTTATATTGCTTCTTGGACTTCTCCAAAAGCACAAAAAACATATCAGAGGTATTTGGAAATATATCCCATATATATTTGGGTATATTTCCAAATTCAAATAGAATAGTGATTTAAATTCAGTGCCCAAAATATTCCACAAAAATGTTCACTATTTTTGGTTTGGTCTCAAAGCCTTGCCAAAATTATCAAACATTTATGAAGGCATTTTGGAAACAATGAATGGAATTTAAAGGGTTCTTGCCCTTCTTTTAAATTGATTTCTGAGGCTTTCACTTTCCTCATTTCAAGTTTCTTGAAAATAACAGGATGCATGATGCAACTAACTGCAAACAATTCTAGGGTTGTGACAGAAGACATAGAGCCTCTACTCGTTCCCATGAGGAGTAGGTGAAGCAGCAGGGTCGTCGTTGAGGTTCGCTGGTGCAGAAGAACTTGGTGCAGTGTCGATACGCGCCGAAGTTGGAGGTGGTGAAGTAGCATCATCTTCATCATCGATGACTCTTGCATTGATAGTTGTCGCAGAGGATGAGTACTCAAAATCTTCGAGTGAGGGAGTCCGACGCAAGACAGCATTCCTGGGAGGAGTGGAATCAAACTTGAATCTCTCTGTGAAGCCGTCGTCTTGAAGATCAGCTTCAGCACTAAGCAATGTCAGACTCTTCCACGACCTGCGACAGATTTCATGAGTGACAAATGCATTCTTGGTGGCAAGGTTGCGAATGCGATTGACATCCACCAAGAGGCTTTGCATCTTACGCTTAAGCCAGTCGTGATGCTTATCCTGTTTTTGATGCAGGGCAACGAGAAGCTCTCGGTCATTGAGAACACGAGAATGCTTTCGAGGCCTTTGAGCAATTGTGCTTTCAGTGGCTTCAGTATGGGCACGATGAGGTGCACGTGTATTGCCAGCCAAGGGATAAACACGAGTAGGAGCCACAACTCCTTCAATGGGTTGAGTGAAGATTTGATGATCGGCATTGTGAAGATAAATTGGCTCCTTGGCAGGCTCTGGGTAGATGGCTTCGACAGACATATCAACTGTTGGCAAGAATATCAGATGGTTGCGTGCAGACGGCTGATAGGTGACAGCAGAGTGAAGCTTGATAAGGCGCATAACCCATGGAGCGTAGAACTTCAACCCAAAAAGATCAGAGCCAGATGCAGCCAATTGCCTGATGAAGAAGTCTTGAGCATTGAAGTTGATGCCATTGAAGATATAGAAAACCAATGTCTTCATTGCTCCTTCAAGCTTCGCTGCAGGAGAATGTCCCCTTATAGGCCATAGAGTTCGCCTGATAATATGATAAATAGTGCGGGGCAGATACGCTAGGTCTTCAACAAAGAATTCCCTTGGATATTCAGCGTCGCGTGGCAGTGGCTTCATCATGCTCAACATTTGGCTCATGTTGGGCTCAGGCTTCTGGAAGATGCTCTCCAAAGCATTGCGGTGAAGCTGACAACCAGGCTCAAAGAGTTCACCCGGAGTGGGCAGGCCAGTGAGCTCAATAATATCAAGAGCTTTGGCTTCGTGGTGTACATTGCCTGTCATCCACTCAAGGATCCATGTCTTCGGATCCCTATTGTAGCCGCGAATGTGGAGGGTGGCATAGAATTTTAGCAGAAGCTCTTCGTTCCAGTGCTCTTTATCAGTCACAAATTGTAGCAGACCAGCATCTCGGAAACAGTCAAGGGCTTCTTCTAAGAAGGACAGGCCAGCAATAGCGTCGCAGTCTAGACGCATATGGGGAAAGATGCGCCCTTGATCATAAAGAACACAAGAGTAGTAAATGCGCTGCTGATAGTTCCAGAACCGATCAGATGAAATTCTTGGCTTCGAGTATGGGTTCTTGTCGCTGTCAAAGAAGGTGTTGTGTGCAATGAAGCCATCCACATTGAAATATCCTGGTGAAGTTGCAGTACCTTGAAACCTTGGCAGCCTTGGTTTTGGCTTCTGGACCTGAGGCATGTGCTCCACATGATAGTCAAATTGAGGTCCGGGAGCAGGAGGAGGAACTGGAATAGGCCAGCGAACCATGACAGGTTGCCCGCGATCAAATGCCAGCTCAATAGTGTGTGGCCTTGGAGGAGGTACAGGAGCATCGATATTGACATGAGCTGCTAGTGGTACAATGGCTTCAGGTGCAATATTGACTCCAGGTGCATTAGAAGCTCCAGGCTCATTCACTTCTAGCACCACATTAACTTCAGGCGCCACATTTGTTTCAGCCATGACAACGTCATTGGCTTCAGTATTGGTGTTGGTAGCCGCCTCAATAATATCAACCTCCACTTGAGTAGCTGGAGGGTCGGACACGTTCTCCTCGAGAACAACTTCATGGTTGGACGGGGGTGTAGCAACACATTCTTCTTCTTGACGGGGTCCTTCTTGTTCATTGGCTAATGTAGCCGGAATGTCTTCAGCAGATTTGGCTTCAGACCCTGAGACGTTCGCAGTTGGAGTGGCTTCAGGAAACACTTGGCGTGATACTGAGTGGTGGTGCTCTTCTCCTTCTGGAACACTCTAAAGAGTGACTTGTGGCCTTGGTCCTTTGCAAAGCCTGTGAACTGCGGGCGACGGTTGTGGAGAGGGAGTTGTCTGGGCCACAAAGTCGTCATCGTCAAGCACCGGAGTGGTGACTTGAGTTGGGGGAGTACGTGGTGATTCTTCTTGATGGGGGAGTCTTGAGGGTGATCAGCCCATGAATCATCCTGAGCAATTGGCGTCAAAGGACGACCAATGCTGATGAGTTCTCTGTTCGTGAGAACAGGCGATGATACCGTTTGGTGCTCAATCTGAGGAAGGACTTCATCATCATCTACATTGTCTTGGGGACCAATGTCTTCAGCTGCGGTGTGGTCAACAGCTGGATCTTCTTGAGCTTCAGGAGCCTCTGTGATAGCAGGCTCATGAACTACTAAACGACGCTCTCGGTGTTCAGACGCAGGACGAGCAACTGAGATTGGCTCGACGACAAGGGGCTCCGTGGGAGCAGCCCGATCTTAATTCTCTGCTTTCTCTTCTTGGTCGGTGGAGCATCGCCAATGGTGTTCTTGGACTTGCGCTTTCTGGCTTCGGCTTCAGCTGCCCTTGTTTTCTTGAGTTCTGAAGCAACTATGGGGACCTTAGGCTTCGAGCCTGTCATGCTGGCGGGGAAGACAATGCGAGGTTCTTCCCGCCTGGATGCTTCAGCTGGGGCAACAGCAGGCTTCTTCTTCTTGGCAGCCATCTTGGGGTCGATGGCAGGACGCCCAAGTGCCTTGCGCTTCTCGGCTTCATTGTGAGCTTGAACACATTTGGCAGCGAGGTGTTTCATTCGCTCTCGTGAACCTTTTGCTTCTTCACGTTTCTTATGAAACGCCTCCTTGAGCTCATGCATCATTTGCTTGAAGTTTTGCACATCAGTCACACTAAGCTTGGCCATGTGCTTCTTGAACTGGGCTTTTTCATAGTCAATTTTGTTCTTCAGTTCAACAATCCTCTGAGCTAGAGCTAGCTCAGGAGCAATGGCTCCGTGGAAGGAGACGCTGAGACCAATTGGGAGCTGAAGATCATCAAAACTAAGGTTTGGGCTGTCAAACCACTCATCAATGAAAATTGTTCAATATGTCCACGTCAAAGAGGGGCAAATCGTTGAAGATTTCCGCCTCTTGCTTGCTCTTTATCAGCAGCTCAAGAGCATCATCGCCAAGATCGTCGTCACTAGACAGATCAATGGCTTCAGTCTCGTTCCTCAGAACGGCAGCTGGGGTCAGTGCTTGACCAGTAATCTGCATGGGCTTCTTCTTCTTCTCAGTCTTGGAGATGCGAGAGAGATCTTCAGAGTGCACACTTGGTGCAGGAGGAGCAGTGGCCACTCTTGGTGCAGTGGAGGGCTTTGAAGCCTTGGGTTTCTTCTGCTTCTGTGGTTTTGGTGGAGCAGGCGCTTCATCAGAATCAGCGTCGTCTGCAGAGTGCTCCATGAGTGCCCCCTGAACAGCAATATGAGTGATGAGACCTTCAAGGTTGTAGAAGGGCCCGACGATATTGGGTTCAGCATTGCATGTGCCATCGGCCCGAGGAGCAGAGGGACCGGGGTTGAAGTCTAATCCCAGCGACTTCTTGTTCTTTGCTGCAGAGTCCTTGGCAAACTTGTAGTTGCGCTTGAACAGATTGTCTTCACGGCACCATAGCAGAGAAGATGGGTCGGCATCTGCAGGCTGTGGTCCACGGACCATGCAAGAGTAGAAACCCTGAGCAATAGCCTCAGATTTGGTCTTGGGTTGAAGATTTTTATAGAGAATATCTCCCCAAGGACACTTGATGGCATTCTTTTCAGCATATTCCTTGGTGACGAATCTGTATTTGAACCATTGCTCGGCCCAATATCTTCGAATCCATTGGATTCGTGTTTTGCGTTGGCCATAGCTCTCTTCAGGATCAGTTTTGTATAACTCATAAAGATCTTCAGGCAAATCCATTGAAGTGCCCCCGCGGCGTTGTCTGTAGCCCTTCCTTGCTTACTTTTCTGTGGCCATGTAGTTCAGACTGAATGGCTTCAAAGCTGTCAAAGGCTTCTGTCTACTGGTCAGACAAGAAGTAGCTTCGGGAGAATTGATGTGATGCTGTAAGAATTCTGCAAATGAATGCAGACTATGAGAACCAAGGGATTCTCCCACGGACATGTACCTGTGACAGCATTAGAGATGCAAGGGAAGGGGAAGAGGTCATATGCATTCTCAGAAGATTTTGAAGATAAATCAGTTTTGAAGACATTGACCTCATAGCGCGAAGACATTCACTTATATGTTGGGAGTTTGTTCCAGATTTGTATGAATCCAAGAATAGGTACAAGTGAGGAATCTAACTATGTGTCAAGCATAAGTGAATATACTAGGCATATTATGAGATGCGGAACAGGATAGATCCAAATTTGTAGCCACAGAAACCACTTTTGGTGAAGAAGGATGAATCTATCGGATCAAAAAGGCAGTAAAAGTGAGTTTTAATTACCACATGAAGAACTGCTAGACGGAGTAGAGAGGAGGCCGAGCAGTTCGATCTTCTGTGCCCTAACTTGGCGGCGGAAGACACCTACGGCGGCGGTGGAGAAGACGAGGTCCGCGGCCGGCGTGAGGACGGCATCTGTGAGGTCACGGCAGCTAAGCGCTTCGTCGCCGGCGTCGTCGAGAGCTAGCGGTGGCGCTAGGGTTTGTCCGAGGTGGAGAGGTGGAAGAAGTATTTTTGACCGCGATGTGATGTGTATTTATAAGGAAAGGGACAACACAGCGCAATTACGTAGGTGCCCCTGGCGGTTCACATCTGAAGGACACATGGCGAACATGCAACACATTGGAAGTTGTTCCATGTTCCCACGCACGCCTGGACTGTTGGGTGGTCGTTCCGACTTCTCCGGGTTTCAGGCAATAAGGATTGAGCATTTAAAATAGATTCAATGTTTGTCTCTGTATCTTCTGTTGACAAGGACGCAGAGAAGACATTTGACAGTTTCAATAGAATGCATATGATTTGGATAGATAGAATTTGAGGTAGAAGCATAGAAGAGGTTAGGGTCCGATCACATTCACTTAGTCCAAAAGATTCAAACAAGAAGATATAGCTATAAGTCAATGCTGTAGAGGACTGAACACAAATATATGTATATATCTGAGTAAGACTAAATGAACAAAGTGAAGATCAACAAGAAGACAAATCAATGTTGAACATAAATCAAATGCGAAGACTTAGCAAATTCAACGCCAAGAGAAAACACTCCAAACAAAAGTTTGGTGGTGGCGTTACCCACCGTATAGGAAGTATTAGACCCAAACACGGTGCACAATTATCGTGGCGTACCGAAGACAAATTCCGCATTAATGTATTCACACTCAGTGTGTAAGTCTTCATTGATTGAAGATATACATTACTTCGTGTGTTGCACATCTAAGTCATCAACATGCATAAGTGTTAGGATGTGTGCCTAATCACAGGACATTCGAGGATTCCAAGATATTTAGCTCACATCGCAACTTGCAAAACCTTTTCTCATCCAAGGGCTTTGTGAAGATATCTGCCAATTGCTCTTCAGTGTTGATGTGAATGATATCAATATCTTCCTTCATGACATGATCTCTGAGAAAGTGATGACGAATCTCAATGTGCTTTGTCTTCGAGTGCTGAACTGGGTTGTTGGCAATCTTGATGGCGCTTTCATTGTCGCAGTAGAGTGGTACTTGTTTCAGATGGATGCCATAGTCCTTGAGTGTTTGCTTCATCCATAGAAGCTGAGCGCAGCAAGATCCAGCAGCAATGTATTCAGATTCAGCAGTGCAGAGCGATACACAGTTCTGCTTCTTTGAAGACCAACAAACAAGTGATCGTCCCAGAAAGTGACATGTGCCTGATGTAGACTTGCGATCCACCTTGTCACCAGCATAATCCGCATCCGAGAATCCAACTAGATCAAACTCTGAGCCCTTTGGATACCATAATCCTAGTGTTGGGGTGTAAGCCAAATATCGAAGAATTCGCTTCACTGCTAAGTGATGCGATTCCTTTGGTGCCGCTTGGAACCGGGCACACATGCAAACACTAAGCATTATATCTGGCCTAGATGCACATAAATAAAGTGAAGAACCAATCATGGAGCGGTATACCTTTTGATCGAACTCTTTACCATTGGCGTCAGGACCCAGATGACTTTTGGTTGGCATTGGCGCCGTGTAACCTTTGCAGTCTTGCATTCCAAACTTCTTCAGGTAGTCTTTGAGATATTTCTCTTGAGATATGAAGATGCCATTGATTTGCTGACGAATTTGAAGACAAAGGAAGAACTTCAGCTCACCCATCATGGACATCTGATATTGCTCTTGCATCATGTGTCCAAGCTCATCACTGTATTTCTGGTTAGTGCAGCCGAAGATAATGTCATCCACATATATTTGGCACACAAACAGTTCACCATCATATGTCTTCGTAAAGAGTGTGGGATCCAGGGAACCAGGTTTGAAGCCTTTGCTCTTCAGGAAGTCTTTGAGTGTGTCATACCAAGCGCGAGGGGCTTGTTTGAGGCCATACAGTGCCTTGTTAAGCTTGTATACCATATCAGGATGTTTTGGATCTTCAAAGCCAGATGGTTGTGCAACATACACTTCTTCTTCAATCTTGCCATTTAGAAAGGCACTCTTCACATCCATTTGATACAGAAGGATGTTGTGATGATTTGCGTAGGCTAGCAGTATGCGAATGGCTTCAAGCCTAGCCACAGGAGCAAATGTTTCATCGAAGTTAATCCCTTCAACTTGAGTGTATCCTTGAGCAACGAGACGAGCCTTGTTTCTGACAACTTGACCATGCTCATCTTGCTTGTTGCGATATATCCATTTGGTGCCAATGATATTGTGCTTACGAGGATCAGGATGCTTGACCAATTCCCATACATTGTCCAGCTTGAACTATTGGAGCTCTTCTTGCATAGCTTGAATCCATTCAGGTTCCATGAAGGCTTCAGCAACTTTCTTGGGTTCTGATATTGAGACAAATGCAAAGTGCCCATAGAAATTTGCTAGCTGTGTTGCTCTTGAACGAGTGAGTGGACCAGGTGCATTGATGCTACCAATTATCTTCTCAATCTGTACTTCATTTGCAACACGAGGATGAACTGGACGAAGATTTTGCTCTTGCTGACCAATGTCATCATTTGGAGGATTGTCTTCAGGCTGAGCATTGTCTTCAGGTTGATTAGGTGCAGAAATGATAAGTTCCTCTTCAGCCTGAGCCTCAGAAGGTGTGATCTCTCCAGTTCCCATGAGCTTGATGGATTCACTAGGTGGAACTTCATCTAGCACATTTGGCAGGTGCTCTCTTTGCGAGCCGTTAGTCTCATCGAACCGCACATCCACAGTTTCAACCACTTTATAGTGAAAGAGGTTGAAGACTCTGTAGGAGTGCGAATCCTTTCCGTAACCAAGCATCAAACCTTCATGTGCTTTCGGTGCAAATTTTGAAGTGTGATGTGGATCCTTGATCCATCACCTAGCACCAAATACTCTGAACTAACTAACATTTGGCTTCTTACCAGTAAGGAGTTCATAGGATGTCTTCTTCAGAAGCTTGTGAAGATAAACACGGTTGATGACATGGCATGCAGTATCAATGGCTTTGGGCCAGAACTTTCTTTGAGTCTTGTATTCATCAAGCATCATCCGAGCCATTTCAATGAGTGTTCTGTTCTTGCACTCCATGATGCCATTCTGCTGCGGTGTGTACGGAGCTGAGAACTCATGAGTGATGCCCAATGTATTCAGGTAAAGGTCGAGGCCGGTGTTCTTGAACTTTGTGCCGTTGTCACTTCTGATATGCTTGATCTTGATGCCATAGTTATTCATGGCACGGTTGGCGAAGCGTCTAAAGACATCCTGCACTTCAGTCTTGTAGAGGATTATATGCACCCATGTATATCTTGAATAATCATCAACTATGACGAAACCATAGAGGCAAGATGTAGTAGTGAGAGTTGAGTAGTGAGTAGGTCCAAAGAGATCCATGTGAAGCAGCTCGAAGGGTTGAGATGTCGTCATGATTGTCTTTGAGGGATGCTTGGCCCTCGTCATCTTTCCAGCTTCGCAAGCACCGCACAGATGATCCTTCTTGAACTTGACGCCCTCGATGCCTATGATGTGCTTCTTCTTTGCGGGAGTGTGCAAGTTCCTCATGCCAGCATGCCCTAGCCTCCGATGTCAGAGCCAGCACTCTGAAGCTTTTGCTAGAAGACATACATCCAACTGTGGTCCTGCTGAGAAATCTACCATGTACAAATCATCTTTCCGGTACCCTTCAGAGACTAGAGACTTGTCAGATTCCATTAGAACAAGGCAACGATATTTTCCAAATATCACAATCATGTTCAAATCACAAAGCATTGAGACAGACATTAAGTTGAAACCAAGGGATTCAACAAGCATCACGTTATCCATGTGCTGATCCTTTGAGATTGCAACTCTACCTAGACCCAATACCTTGCTTTTACCAGTGTCAACAAATGTGATGTGACTCTTGTCAGATGGACGTAAGGTTGAGTCCATGAGAAGACTTCGGTCACCAGTCATGTGATTAGTGCATCCACTGTCCATAATCCATTCTGAAGCATGAGGTGTCATACCCTACAGTACAGTTAGGGGGATAGGCTTCACCAAGAGTATTGTGAAGCATAAACATTTGACGCACAAGAGGATTATCAAAGCTCAGATCAAGGTTAGGACTGATAGGATGATTGGAAAGCGATTCAGGAACAAAATACATAGTAAGACCATTTGGGCATTTAATCTTGCGCCCCACAAGATGTTTTAGGTCCCCAGCAAAAGCATCGGACACCTTTGATTTCTGGCTGGAGACCTTTCCCTGCAAAAGAAAGTTAATTTTTCTTAACCACCCACATTTTCAGGGGTGGCTTAGAAGCAATGAGTCTAAGTGCAGCATCTGAGAACTTCGGCTTTGGAGGCCTAGCAAATAGCCTTGCAGGAGGTGAATAGTACTCATTTGAATAAGCAGAATAGTTCTTAGTCTTATGAACATAGCGGTTTGATGATACGCGCTCATATTCATAAGTTTGAGTATGATTTCCCTGCAAAACATTGGCGTTAGGGAGACTCAGGTGAGTCCTCTGTCTGTATGAAGCCTTTGGGCCATATGAAGCCTTTGGTATGGAGTTTGTCTTCTTCCCTTGTGTGTCATGACGACATTCACAGGAAGATTCTCAAGACACTTTTTGGGCACCCAGATCTTCTTCATAGGTGGTCCATTCCTGCAGTTAGTACCAATATACCTGGCAAACACTTCACCATTCTGATTCTTAAACAGTTTATAGTTTGCATCAAAGGATTCATCAATTATAATAGGGTTAGCACAAGTGAAGCCAGATAAGGTGGATGGACCCACTGAAGGTCCCTTTGCAGCAACCCACGTGGTTTTGGGGTACTGCTCAGGCTTCCAGTAGGAACCATCAACATTCATTTTCCTCTCGAACCCAACACCCTCTTTTCTAGGGTTTCGGTTCAGAATCTGCTTTTTGAGGACATCACATAGTGTCTGATGCCCTTTGAGACTTTTATACATCCCAGTCTCAAGCAATGTCTTCAACCTAGCATTTTCATCAGCAATAGTAGTGGCATCCTCAGCAGAGGGGTTAGTTACCACATCAACAGTTGAAGATATTGCAACAGTAGCAGCAGTAGAACATTCAGCAACAGAAGTAGCGTTGTCACGCTCAAGGCATTTCAGACATGGTGGTTCAAATCCTTCCTGAGCGGAACTGATCTGTTGAGCGCGAAGTGACTCGTTTTATTTTTGAAGATCTTCATGAACTGCTCTCAATTTCTCAAGTTCTTGCTTCCTTTGAAGATAATCATAGGAAAGCTTTTCATGAGTTGTTGAGAGCGTTTCCTGACGACTTTCAAGTTCCTCATACTTAACATGAAGATTTTTTATGTCTTCAATTAAAGACTGAGAACGGGCCATTTCCGCGTCCAACTGGTCATCGCTTTTGTCTAACAGTTTTTGAATATGTTCCATAGCTTTCTGTTGTTCAGTTGCAATTTTAGCAAGAGTTTTGTAGCTGGGTTTGGATTCACAATCAGAGTCATCTTCACTTGATGCTTGAAAGTAAGCATCGCATGAGTTTACCTTGGCACCACGTGCCATGAAGCAGTAGGTGGGAGCGGAGTCGTCCTTGTCATTAGCATCAGCGTTGGTGACGAAGCCATTGTCTTCAGTGTTGAAGGTGGACTTGGCAACGTAGGCTGTAGCTAGAGCCAGACTTGCAACGCCAGAGTCGGACTCCTCCTCAGACTCCACCTCCGCCTCCTCAGGAGCAGACTCCTCCTCTGAATCCATCTCCTTGCCAACAAAAGCACAAGCTTTGCCAGATGAGCTCTTCTTGTGTGATGAAGACTTTGATGAAGACTTGGAAGAAGACTTTGAGGATTTCTTCTTCTTCTTGTCATCAGAATCATATTCCTTGCTCTTATTCTTCTTCTTGTTCTGATTGTCCCATTGTGGACACTCAGATATGTAGTGACCAGGTTTCTTGCACTTGTGGCATGTTCTCTTCTTGTGGTCATGAGTGGAAGCTTCATCATTTCTTGAGCTGGATCTTGAAGACTTTCCGAAGCCTTTCTTCTTGGTGAATTTCTGGAACTTCTTCACAAGCATAGCGAGCTCCTTTCTAATGTCTTCAGGATCCCCGGAACTGCAGTCAGAATCTTCTTCAGATGAGGAAGCAGCTTTTGCCTACAAAGCGCGAGTACGTCGATAGTTGGGACCATAGATGTCTCTTTTCTCAAACAGTTGAAACTCATGTGTGTTGAGCCTCTCAAGTATGTCAGACGGATCGAGTGTCTTGAAGTTAGAGCGTTCTTGAATCATCAGGGCTAGTGTATCAAATGATTTGTCAAGGGATCTCAGGAGTGTCTTGATGATTTCATGCTTGGTGATCTCAGTAGCGCCGAGTGCATGAAGCTCATTGGTGATATCAGTGAGGCGATCAAACGTGAGCTGGACATTCTCATTGTCATTTCTCTTGAAGCGATTGAAGAGGTTGCGAAGGACACTGGTCCTTTGATCTCTCTGGGTTGAGACGCCTTCGTTGACCTTGGAGAGCCAGTCCCAGACTAGCTTCAAAGTTTCTAGAGCACTCACACGGCCATACTGTCCTTTGGTCAGATGACCGCAGATGATGTTCTTCGCAGTAGAATCCAGTTGAATGAACTTCTTGACATCAGCAGGAGTGACGCCTTCACCGCCCTTGGGAACGTCATTCTTGACGACATACCAAAGGTCGACATCAATGGCTTCAAGATGCATGCGCATCTTATTCTTCCAGTAGGGGTAATCAGTGCCATCGAAGATAGCGCACGCAGCGGAGACTTTGATTATCCCTGCAGTCGACATAGCTAAAACTCCAGGTGGTTAAACCGAATCACACAGAACAAGGGAGTACCTTGCTCTGATACCAATTGAAAGTGCTAGTTATCGACTAGAGGGGGTGAATAGGCGATTTTATGAAAGTCTTCAAAACATGGAAGTTTCGAAGACAAACGATAGAAATGAACCTATTAACATGCAGCGGAAGGTAGACTACACTAGGCAAGCCATAGTCAAGTATTCAATGAAGTGAAAGCACGAAGACTAATAGCAGCTAGGTAGAATGGATCAGGATGGAACACAGTATGAAGCCAAACAACAATAGTCGTCACACAGTGAAGATAACAGATAATGCAAGTAGGCAATGACTTCATGAAGATAAACTGTAAGTAAAGAGAGGGAGAAGATAGAACTAGTCGCTTGGTGAGGACAAGGATTTGTTGGACCAGTTCCAGTTGCTGTGACAATTGTACGTCTGGTTAGGGAGGTTGAGATTCAACTCAGAAGACCGCGTCTTCACCTTATTCCCCTTGAGCTAAGGACACCCAGTCCTCGCCCAATCACTCTGGTAAGTCTTCAAGGTAGACTTCCGAACCTTCACAGACTTCGTTCACCCGCAATCCACAATGACTCTTGGATGCTCAAAACGCGACGCCTAACCGGCTGGAGGATTCACAGTCCTCAAGTGTAACAAGTCTTCAGGTCACGCGGACAGAAAGACTTCAGTGATGCCTAACACTCTTTGGCTCTGGGTGTTTTGGGCTTTGTCCTCGCAAGGATTTCTCTCTCTCAAAAGCTTCGAGGTGGGTTGCTCTCAAACGACAAAAGCCGTGCACTAACTCTGAGCAGCCACCAATTTATGGTGTAGGGGGTGGGCTATTTATAGCCACTAGGCAACCCGGCCTGATTTGTCCGAAATGACCCTGGGTCACTAAGGAACTGACACGTGTTCCAACGGTCAGATTTCAAACACACGCGGCAGCTTGACTTGGGCTACAAGTAAAGCTGACTCATCCAGCTCTGGATAAGATTTGCTCTCATTGTCTTCTCTTGAAGACATAGGATTTGGTTGAGCATCACTTCAGTCACTTTGACTTTGTTCACTTGGACCCCACTAAACAGTACGGTGGTTCCTATGACTCAACAAAAAAGAAAAGGAAACTACGAAACAACTATGTCTTCGCACTCCATAGTCTTCACGTGAATGTCTTCTCGAGTCATAAACTTCGATGTGATTGTCTTCACATACCACCATTGTCTTCAATGTCTTCATACATTTTTAGGGGTCATCTCCGGTAGGTAAACCGAATCAATGAGGGACTACTACCTGTGTTATCCTGCAATTCTCACAAATACATTAGTCCCTCAACCAGGTTTGTCGTCAATACTCCAAAACCAACTAGGGGTGGCACTAGATGCACTTACAAAGATTTATTAAGATTTGAGCCTTGTGCAATATTAGTGACAGATGACGTCACGGCGGGTTACCAAGATCCTAGAAGATGATGTCACGGTGAGTTACAAAGTTTTTCAAGGGTAATGAGGAAGGAATTTTTTCTAATTATTTAAGATTGATATGAACAAGTTCAAATCAACCTGGGGCCTAATGTTGGGGATATAACTATTGGGTTAACCCGCCCAGGAGGGGCCGGGTTAAGTCCCTGGCGGTTCATCAAGACAAAGCCCATGAAGATTCTTAAGACGGTAGCTCATTACGCAGACTCGTCAAGGGCCTGAAGCCCAAAGGCGACTTAAGGCCCAAACAAGTGTAAACCGCCGTATATGTGTAACTTGTATTATAAGGCATGTACAATTAGTCACCGAGCCGGACACGTTGTTTATGAGCCAGCAGAGACTCTGTAAGCCGCTGGGCGTCGACCTGTGTATATAAAGGGACGACCCGGCGGAGACTTAGGGCAAGAGAGAACAAAGTGAAAGCTAGGTTAAGCGTATTTGCTCCCTGGTAATCGAGACATAAGCAATACCACCTCAAACTGGATTAGGCCTTTACCTTCACAGCAAGGGGTCGAACCAGTATAAACTCCTTGTGTCATTTGTCCCGTTTAACCCCTTTAAGCTAACCCTATTACGATGGCTCCACGACTAAGTCCTCACACTAGGACATTTGCCGTGACAATTCCACGACAGAATGCATTGTGGAGTAGCAATTAGATGGTGGGTTGTGAGAGTGACAGAAGCTTAAATCCCAGTTTATGTGCTATTTCGTAAGGGACCGATTGGATCCAAAAGTTTAATGCTATGGTTAGAATTTATTCTTAATACTTTTATCGCAGTTGCTGATGCTTGCGGGAGGGTTAATCATAAGTAGGAGGTTTGTTCAAGTAAGAACATCACCTAAGCACCGGTCCACCCACATATCAAATTATCAAAGTAGCGAACACAGATCAAACCAACATGATGAGTGACTAGATGAAATTCTTGTGTACCCTCAGGAACGCTTTCCTTATCATAAGAGACCGTTTTGGCCTGTTATTTGCCTCAAAAGGATTGGGCTACCTTGCTGCACTTTTGTTACTACTACCGTTACTTGCTCGTTACAAATTATCTTGCTATCAAACTACTCTGCTACTTACAATTTCAGCACTTGCAGACATTACCTTACTGAAAACTACTTGTCATTTCATTCTGCTCCTCGTTGGGTTCGACACTCTTAATTGTCGAAAAGAGCTACAATTGATCCCCTATACTTGTGGGTCATCAAGGCTATTTTATGGCGCCGTTTCCGGGGAGTGAAGCACCTTTGGTAAGTGGAATTTGGTAAGGAAACATTTATATAGTGTGCTGAAATTTATTGTCACTTGTTACTATGGAAAACAATCCTTTGAGGGGTTTGTTCAAGGTATCTTCACCTCGTTCGGAACCACAATTAGCTACCCCTCAACCTACTGCACCTACTAAAAATATTAAATATGAAATTCCTTCGGGTATGATAGAACAACTACTAGCTAATCCTTATGCAGGAGATGGAACTGAACATCCTGATATGCACTTGATATATGTGGAACAAATTTGTGGATTGTTTAAGCTTGCAGGTTTACCCAGGGATGAAGTGATTGGAAAGGTTTTCCCTTTATCTTTGAAGGGAAAAGCATTGGCATGGTATAGGCTATGCGATGATATTGGATCATGGAATTGGAATCGTTTGACATTGGAGTTCCACCAAAAAATTATCCTATGCATCTAGTTCATCGTGATCGGAATTATATATACAATTTTTGGCCTCGTGAAGGAGAAAGTATCGCTCTAGCTTGGGGGAGGCTTAATTCAATGTTATATTCATGGCCCAATCATGAGCTCTCAAGAGAAATTATTATCCAGAATGTTTATGCTCGGCTTTCTTGTAATGATCAAACCATGTTGGATACTTCTTGTGCTGATTACTTTACAAAGAAGACTATTGAATTCTGGTGGGATCTTTTGGAAAGAATTAAATGCAACTCTGAAGATTGGGAACTCGACGAAGGTAAAGAATCAGGTATTAAACTTAAGTATGATTGTGTTAAATCTTTTATGGATACCGATGCTTTTCAAAAGTTTAGCACTAAATATGGACTTGACTCTAAGATAGTAGCCTCCTTTTGTGAATTATTTGCTACTCATGTTGAACTCCCTAAGGAGAAGTGGTTTAAATATCACCCACCTATTAAAGAAGAAATTAAAGAACCAGTACCAGTTAAAGAAGAAACTATACTTTACAATGTTGATCCAGTTGTTCCTTCTGCTTATATTGAGAAACCACCTTTCCCTGTTAGGATAAAGGAACATGCCAAAGTTTGAACCGTGGTTAACAAAAGCTATATTAGAACACCTAAACCTGATGAACAAATTAAAGTAGAACCTAGTATTGCTATGGTTAAAGATCTCTTGGAAGAAGATATGGATGGGCATGTTATTTACTTCTATGAAGAAGCTGCTAGAATTGCTAAACCTGGTAAAAGAGATAAACATAGACATGTTGTTGGCATGCCTGTTATTTCAGTTAAAATAGGAGATCACTGTTATCATGGTTTATGTGACATGGGTGCTAGTGTGAGTGCCATTCCTTACACTTTATATGAAGAAATCATGAAAGACATAGCACCTGCTGAGATAGAAGAAATAGATGTTACTATTAAACTTGCTAATAGAGACACCATATCACCAATTGGGATTATTAGAGATGTTGAAGTCTTGTGTGGGAAAATTAAATACCCTACTGATTTTCTTGTTCTTGGTTCCCCACAAGATGACTTTTGTCCCATTATCTTTGGTAGACCTTTCTTGAACACAGCTAATGCTAAGATAGATTGTAAGAAACAAATTGTTGGTGTTACCTTTGGTGATGAGTCTCATGAGTTTAATTTTTCCAAGTTTAGTAGAAATCATCATGAAAAAGAATTGCCTAGTAAGGATGAATTAATTGGTCTTGCTTCTATTGCTGTTCCACCTACTGATCCTTTAGAACAATATTTGCCAGACCATGAAAATGATTTACATATGTATGAAAGAAATAAAATAGATAAGATTTTCTTTGAACAACGTCCTCTTCTTAAACACAATTTGCCTATTGAAACTCGAGGAGGTCCTACTCCACCTAAAGGTGATCCTGTGTTTGAATTAAAACAATTGCCAGACACTTTGAAATATGATATATCTTGATGAAAAGAAAATATATCATGTTATTATTAGTGCTAACCTTTCAGAACATGAAGAACAAAGATTATTGAAAGTTCTAAGGAAGCACCGAGCTTCTATTGGATATACTCTTGATGATTTGAAGGGCATTAGTCCCACTCTATGTCAGCACAAAATTAATATGGAACCTGATGCTAAACCTGTTGTTGATCACCAAAATCAGTTGAATCCGAAGATGAAAGAAGTGGTAAGAACGGAAATATTAAAGCTTCTGGAAGCAGGTATAATCCATCCTATAGATGATAGTAGATGGGTAAGTCCTGTTCACTATGTCCCTAAGAAAGGAGGTATAACTGTTGTTCCTAATGATAAGAATGAACTTACTCAACAAAGAATTGTTACAGGCTATAGAATGGTAATTGATTTTAGAAAATTAAACAAAGCAACTAGAAAAGATCATTACCCTTTGCCTTTTATTGATCAAATGCTTGAAAGATTATCTAAGCACACACACTTCTGCTTCCTAGATGGATACTCTGGCTTTTCACAAATACTTGTTTCTCAACCCCATCAAGAAAACACCACTTTTACTTGTCTCTTTGGAACTCATGCTTATAGACGTATGCCTTTTGGTTTATGTAATGCACCTGCTAACTTTCAAAGATGTATGATTGTTATATTCTCTGATTTTTGTGAAAAGATTGTTGAGGTTTTCATGGATGACTTTTCTATTTATGGGAAGTCTTTAGATGATTGTTTAAGCAATCTTGAGCGAGTTGTGCAGAGATGTGAACAAACAAATCTTGTCTTTAATTGGGAGAAGTGCCACTTTATGGTTAATGAAGGCACTGTCTTGGGTCATAAAATTTCTGAAAGAGGTATTGAAGTGGACCAAGCTAAGGTTGATGCCATTGAGAAAATGCCATGTCCTAAGGACATCAAAGGTATTCGTAGTTTCCTAGGTCATGCTGGTTTCTATAGGAGATTTATCAAAGACTTTTCTAAAATTTCTAGGCCTCTTAATAATCTTTTGCAAAGGGATATTCCTTTTGTTTTTTATGATGATTGTCTTGAAGCCTTTGAAACACTCAAGAAAACCTTAATATCTGCACCTATTGTTCAACCACCTGATTGGAACTTGCCTTTTGAAATTATGTGTGATGCTAGTGATTATGTTGTTGGTACTGTTCTAGGACAAAGAGTTGATAAGAAATTGAATGTTATCCATTATGCTAGTAAAACTCTAGATAGTGCTCAAAGAAATTATGCTACTACTAAAAAAGAATTCTTAGTAGTGGTGTTTGCTTGTGATAAATTTAGACCTTATATTGTTGATTCCAAAGTAACTGTTCACACAGGCCATGCTGCTATTAAATATCTTATGGAAAAGAAAGATGCTAAACCTAGACTTATTCATTGGGTTCTCTTGTTACAAGAATTTGATTTACATATCATTGATAGAAAAGGAGCTGAGAACCCAGTAGCTGATAACTTGTCTAGGCTTGAAAATGTGCTTGATGACCCACTACCTATTGATGATAGTTTTCCTGATGAGCAGTTAGCTGCAATAAATATTGCTAATAGTACTCCTTGGTATGCTGACTATGCTAATTACATTGTTGCTAAATATTTACCACCTAGCTTTACATACCAGCAAAAGAAAAATTCTTCTATGATTTAAGACATTACTTTTGGGATGACCCACATCTTTATAAAGAAGGAGTACATGGTATTATTAGACGTTGCATACCTGAGTATGAACGGGGACAAATCCTACGGAAAAGTCACTCCGAGGCTTATGGAGGGCATCATGCTGGAGATAGAACTGCTCACAAGGTATTGCAATCTGGATTTTATTGGCCTACTCTCTTCAAGGATGCCCGTAAGTTTGTCTCTTCTTGTGATGAATGTCAAAGAATAGGTAATATTGGTAAGCGTCCAGAAATTCCTATGAATTACTCACTTGTTGTTGAACCATTTGATGTTTGGGGATTTGATTACATGGCACTACAAAAAAAAGACACATCCGTGACATTTTGGGCCGAACGAAAAAAAAATTATGTCATACATATGACACTTCTATGACGATAATTGTGACAAAACCCGGTAGCATCATAGATGTGGTGGGCTCCTACTTCTATGACAAAAAATCATGACAGGAAATGGGCTTTTCGTCCTGGGCGGGCCGGAGACGCAGCTGCATGACATTCTTTGGGCCGTCCATGACGGAAAAAACTGTGGTACAAGCGAGGGCGAGGAAAATTTCGGGGAGTTCCCGGTTACGATGGGAGGTCGGGGGCCGAGTGATGCGCGTTTCTCTCATACACGTACACGCGTGTGTGCGAGGCGTTGGCTCTAACTGAACCCGAGCGAGGCGTTGGGCTCTGACTGAACCCGAGTGACTGCACTGCAGGCTACGCGTTACTGAACCCGAGCGATCGATCGATGGCTGTTAACTGAACCCGATCGAGCGATTCCTTCGCTACTGCTGCTAACTGAAGCCAATCGATGCTGCCTCTGGGATGAACAGTGAGCGTTGCGGGGGGGGTTGGATGAACAGTGAGCGGTGGCATTGCCTCTGGATGAACAGGACCCCGTGGTGTGGTGGAGGGCTGGATGAACAGTAGACGGTGGAGGGGTGCCCGTGGAGGGGTGGTTGAACAGGACCCCGTGGTGTGGAGGGCTGGATGAACAGTAGACGGTGGAGGGGTGGTTGAACAGTAGCCGATGGAGTAGCGCGCGGTGGAGGCTGGATGAACATGAGCCCGTGGAGGCTGGAGGAGGTCGACGGTAGCCCGTGGAGGCTGGAGGAGGTCGACGGTGGAGATGAACAGTATCCCGTGGAGTCCCGTTTTGCGGTACGCCACACCCCTCCCGATGAACAGGACCCCCGTTTCGACCGTAGGAGGTCCGTTTCGTCCGTTTTGCGGTACGCCACACCCCTCCCGATCAACAGGACCCCCGTTTCGACCATAGGAGGTCCGTTTCGTCCATTTTGTGGTACGCCACACCCCTCCCGATCAACAGGACCCCCGTTTCGACCGTAGGAGGTCCGTTTCCTCCGTTTTGCGGTACGCCACACCCCTCCCGATCAACAGGACCCCGTTCCGAACGTAGGAGGTCCGTTTCCTCCGTTGTGCGGTACGCCAGGCCTCGTTTCCATCGCCTGTTCCGTCCAAGCCCTCCCGATGAACACGACCACGCATTCCGTTCCGACCCAGCCGGTTGGCTCCCACGCGTTCCGTTGCCTCCCGATGAACACGACGCATTCCGTTGCCTCCCCATGAACACGACGCATTCTGTTGCCTCCCCATGAACACGACGGCGACGCTGTTTCTTCGTTCTGACCCAGCCATGTACACGAGCCCTGGCCGTATGTATGCGCGAGTAGGTGTTCGAGACCCCGCCCGCATGTACACATACGTGGCCGTATTTTCATTCTTGCACCCTGGCCGCTGTACGTACGTGTACATGCTATGTGCGCGCCTCTACTACGACACGTACGCGCCTCTACTACGACACGTGCGCACCTCTACATCCACCAGTATATATGTACGTACACGTTCGCGACCAGAATGACAATGCTACGTACGCTTCGATCAGGTGGGTCCCGACTGTCAGGCACTTCCTTGCCTGCGAAGATGTAGCTGGTGGGTCCCAGCAGTCAGGGGGGCGAATCATTTTTTTTGCCCGGACGCACTTCCTTGCGTGCGAAGATGTAGCTGGTCGGTCCCAGCAGTCAGGGGCAAACGTTTTTTTTGCGAAATACGGTGGCCCGTCCGGTGGATCCCCGCTGTCAGGTGGAGGAATAATTATTTTGCATGTAATAAGGAGGCACTTCCTGGCTGCGGCCGTGGACCCAGCTGTCAGCCTCTCCACGTATAGTCCACGTCCGATGGAAGCCGTTCCTTGACCATGTTGACCACGCCGCGCCGAGAGCACCAGGGCGGTGGACGACAGCGAGGCCTAGGAAGGGGACGACGCGGAGCCGAGGAAGACACGGCAGTGGATGCCCACGCGTAGAGGAGTGCGAGGGTTCACTGGTTCGCTGCGGCGTGAGGCTGCCGTCGTCGCAGAATAACAGTGTGGGTGAGTAGAGGGATGGCCTGGCCAGCGGTGGGAGTAGTAGGGGGCGGTGAGGCCTCCGCCGCATCGCAGCCGGCCACGGGAGGCAGGAGCACGAGGCATGACCGGCGCTGGTTTGGGCGGCTGGAGCAAGAAGACCAGAGGTTGAAGAAGCACTATGGCCGTTGGATGGACATCGTACGGTCACTGGAGCTAGAATCGTGCATATTGACTAAGTTGACAAAGCCCTCCGTCCCCGTCAACTTAGTAGGCCCACAAGTCAGCCTGCCACTATACAGGGTCCCAGCTAACAGGGGGAGTATTCATTTTTTTGTGCGTAATAAGGAGGCACTTCCTTGCGTGCGAAGATATAGCTGGTGGGTCCGAGCTGTCAGCGGCGGTAACTTTTTTTCGCGAAATGCAGAGGCCCTTTCGGTGGGTCCCTGATGTTAGGTGGAGGAATCATTATTTTGCGCGTAATAAGGAGGCATTTCCTTGCGTGCGGCCGTGGACCCAGCTGTCGGCCTCTCCACGTACAGTCCACTTCAGATGCATGTCGGTCGTTGACCACGTTGACCAGGCCGCGCCGAGAGCACCAGGGCGGTGGACGACGGCGAGGCCTAGGAAGGGAACGACATGGAGGGAGGGAAGACTCGGCAGTTGTTTCCCACGCGGAGGGGAGTATGACTGTACGAGGGTTTACTGGTTCGTCTGCCGTCGCCGGAGAAAAACAGCAGGTGTGGGTGAGTACAGGGATGGCTAGGCCAACGATGGGAGTACGATGGGGCGGTGAGGCCTGCGCGGCAGCAGAGCCGGCCGCGGGGAGGAGGGAGCAGGCAGTCCCGCCGGCGCTTGTTTGAGCGGCTGGAGCAGGAAGAGCAGATATTGAAGAAGCACGACGGCCGTTGGATGGCCATCCAACAGTCACTGCTTGTGCGTCAACCTTTTTTTTAGGAAAGCCTCAAATCTGTGGAAAACAACATACAGCCTATCTGCCATTATTTCTAATAATTTACAGCCCATTTGCTAATTATTAAGGTTTTTTTGGAGCCCATATTCTTTTTGTTAGCATTACAGCCCATATTATGGCCATGGTTAAAAAATTATACGAAATTTTGCATATTTCGGTGCGGTCCGAACTGTTTTTAATCCCGAAATTTCGACTCACATTCAATCTGATTTTAAAAATAAATGTATGTCAATATAAAATCCAACAAATTCTCCACGCATAAAAATTAATGTAATTTAAAATCTCGAAATGAAAAAAAAGATATTTGAAACTAATTGCCGGTTTGATGTGTTTTAAAAATGTACATCCCATTTCTCATTACTGATGGGCCATTTTCTCGGCCAGCCGAATGAAAGCTCTCCTCGTCTTGAAAGATTTGCAGCCCAACAGGCCTGACAAAGCGACTTACTTGGAAAATCACAAAAAAACTGGGTTGTGGCCATGGACCCAGCTGTCAGCCTCTCCACGTACAGTACCCTTCCGATGGAAGTCGTTCCTTGACCACGTTGACCACGCCGTGCGGAGAGCACCTCGGCGGTGGACGACGGCGAGGCCTAGGAAGGGGACGACGTGGAGCCGGGGAAGACGCGGCAGTGGAAGCCCGCGCGGAGAGGAGTACGAGGGTTCACTGGTTCGGCTGCGGTGTGAGGCTGCCGTCGCCGCAGGGCCTGGCCAGCGGTGGGAATAGTAGGGGGCGGTGAGGCCTCCGCGGCAGCACAGCCGGCCACGGGAGGCAGGAGCATGCGGCGCGACCGGCGCTGCTTTGGGCGGCTGGAGCAAGAAGACCACAGGTTGAAGAAGCACTATGGCCGTTGGATGGACATCGTACGGTGACTGGAGCTAGAATCGTTCATATTGACTAAGTTGACAAAGCCCTTTGTCCCCGTCAACTTAGTAGGCCCACAAGTCAGCCTCCCACCAAGGTGGGTCCCAGCTAGCCGGGGGAGTATTCATTTTTTTGTGCGTAATAAGGAGGCACTTCCGGTGGGTCCGAGCTGATAGCGGGGGGAACGGTTTTTTGCGAAATACGGTGGCCCGTCGGGTGGGTCCCAGCAGTCAGGGGGCAAACATTTTTTCGCAAAATACGGTGGCCCGTCCAGTGGGTCCCTGCTGTCAGTTGGAGGAATCATTATTTTCCGCGTAATAAGGAGGCACTTACTTGCTGCGGCCGTGGACCCAGCTGAGACTCTCCACGTACAGTATACTTCCGATGGAAGTCGTTCCTTGACCACGTTGACCTCGCCGCGTTCCGTTGCATGCATGCGTCCATGGGCGTGGTGCGTCCCCACTGTCAGCCTCTCACGTACAGTCATCTTCCGATGACTCTCGGTTGTTGACCACGTTGACCACACCGTGCCGAGCGCACCCAGACTGGAATGACCCGGAGATGGGGAAGACGGGGCAGTGGAGTCGCAGATGGAGAGGAGTGGGAAACTTCACTGGTTCGGGTGCGCGGCAGCACAGCCGCGGTGCCGCCCACGGGAGACAGGAGCAAGAACAGAGGTTGAAGAAGGAGCACGGCTGTTGGATTAACATCCAACGGTCCAGCTGCTAGAATCATTTGTTGATTAAGTTGACAAAGCCGTGCGTACACATCCGCTTAGTAGGCCCACAAGTCAGTCACCAAATCTGACGGGTCCCAGCTGTCAACGGGATGAATAATTTTTTTCGCAAAACAAGGAGGCACTTCCTTCCGTGCGAAGATACAGCCGGTGGGTCCCAGCTGTCAGGTGGAGGAAACATTTTTTTTGCAGCTTAATAAGGAGGAACTTTCCTTGCGTGCGACCATGGACCTCGTGGGTCATTCCGATGACTCTCCACGTATAGTCCTCTTCCGATGACTCTCGTTTGTTGACCACGCCGCACCGAACACAGCGAGGCGGTGGACGACGGCGAGGCCCCGGACGGGAACGACTCGGAGATGGGAAAACGCGGCAGTGGAGTCGCAGATTGAGAGGAGGAGAAGGGTTATAACTGGTTCTGTTGCGACGTGGGGCTGTAGTCTGTGGAGAATAACAGGAGGTGTCGAGGGGTGGAGGGATAGCCTGGCCGGCGATGGGGTAGCGCTTTGCAGCGATGCGTGCTAAGCAGAGCCGCTAGCCGCCGGAGGCCGGACCAGGCGGTCCCGGCGACGCTGGAGGAAGAAGACGAGAGATTGAAGGTGCATGCCGGCCATTGGATATAAATCCAATGGCTGTGGATGACACAATCATTTGTTGACCAAGTTGACAACGCCCTGCGTAGGCTTCAACCTATTGGCCCACATGTCAGCCTGCAAAAATGTGGCATATATTTAACCCATGTTTTCTAGAATGTACAGTCCATTTGTTGGGCTGGGTGAACAAATAATTTCGCGTCAATCAGGCCCATTTATATTTTCTAAGAAATCCCAGCCCATTTGCACTTCCTTGAAATACACGTATTAGGTGGGCTCGTTATATATATAATGTTATGTTAGAAGTAGCAATTAATATCAAAGAATAAACCAGAGAGGCACCTTTTTATATATATAATTAAGAAATTAGCGAGTTATTGCTCAAAATAAAAATGAGCGCGTTATTATTAAATTGGTCCTTAAAATCTTCACAAGCTTTTGTACGCAATCACCAGGATTTTCCTTGCCTGTGAGTCAAAAACAACCAGGATTTTCCTTGCCAACTTCCGTTAAACATTTACTTTTATAAGTTAATAACACGTGGGATGTTTTTATAATGTATATATAAGTCTCTATAAAATATACGATAATAGTAATAATATAAATATATAATGTGGTTAGAAGGGAAAACATAAATTGGACACATCATTACTTTTATAAGAGACCTGTGTTTTATAGCCCACAGTAGGCATACTAAGAAGTTCACACACAAATACAACAGAAAAGGTAAACATTCATATCAAACTCAGGTTCACAGGACACGTTCATATTCATAGCCAACATTCACTATCAACAACTCAAAAGATTCATATATACACAAGCTCAGCATATCTATGCATCCAAATGATTGATAGATCACACGACAATATTCATACATAATTCACAAAAAGATTCAGATATACACATGTTCAGTATGTTTATGCATCCAAATGATTGAGATCACAGCCAATATGATCCATGGACGAACTTTAATTACCTAGGGTACAAACTGGTAAATGGTGTTCAATCGGAGGTACATCTTGCTAAAATTAGTTCTTGTACGAGTAAACTTTCGAGTACATAAGAAGCAGCACAGACAATCTGAACTTTGCTTGTAGGTTTATCCTCAAATAGTGGCCTCGTGCCGAGGGAGGTTTGAGCAACTTGGCCACTACTTTCATCCAACTAGTTTACTGGCTCATCTTGGTCATGTATCTCGCCAAAATTCTACATTGCAGACGAGAAAGGAGGCGGTTGAGAAAATGAACCACCCAAATTTTTTGTGCAGTTCAACTGAAATGGAGCATCCTTGGCGTGCAGACTGATTAAGTGCCAGATGAATATACGCGTCAACCAACTTGTCTGGAATCTTTAGACTCCATGCCATATAGTTCGCTACCATATGTGCCGATAACCAAAACGCACAAGTTGGGACCAAAGACTGGACTGCATTTTTCAGGGCTATGCACCAAGCAATATTTTTGGTGTTCACTCTCCTAATACTTGGAGTTTGACAATTGGTTGACGCCGGTTGATACTCGAATGAATATAGGCACTTCTTGTCAACATCGATGCTTGTCTGAGTGAACTTTGGAGTACATAGCAGCAGCATAAGTACATGTCCATCTGATCATTTTGTGCAGTTCTACTGAAATCACCCAATGTAATGATTTGCCTGTGAGTTCAGGCTCCAAATTACTCCTTTATGAAATCGGCAAACAGTAGCACAATACCAAATTACCAATACATATGACAGGCACAATAATCAGGATAAAGACCAGTACCAACCTGTGTGAGGTAGCATATCAATTACTATTTCCTTTAACTAGAAGCCGAGATAAGCCAAGCGACTGACAGCAAAGGAAGAAAGCAAGCGGAGATTAGCGACTGACAGGAAAGGACGGAAGCTGTCGAGGCAATGAAGCACCCAAAGTTTTTGTGCAGTTCCACCAAAATCGAGCATCCCTGTTGGCACATATATTGAGAGAGTGAGATTACTATAATAGTGGGACTAGTTGATGAAACATACACTAACAAATAGAAGCACCCTCATTATCTTAATGGGTAAAGTTAGCAACATAGTAGTCTTGCTTAAAGAGAGGTATTAGTTTATTTAATCAGTGCCAATTAGCTCAACTCAACACTCAAAGCATTGCGATTTATCATAGGTTGCAAAACTTTAACGTGCAAAGATAAAGGAGTTTCTCATGACAGTAGCACGATACAAATAGAGATGACAGCAAACTAATATGGATGAAGGCCTCAGGCCCGTACCAACCTGAGAAAAAAAAGCTTATTCATGTAGTCCCATAAGAGATGATAAAGCACTCACTGGAATCACACAATAGTATATATTTTTGTGCACTTCAAATGTATGGTTGAAATCACTCTTATTTACCAGTGCTGAGATTATATTGAAAGATTATCAAGAACTTCCAGCAGAGTTAAAGCACTGGCTGGGATACAGTTCATTGTATTGTCTTGTGTAGTTCCACTAAAATGTATGATTGGCACAACATGATCCATGTTTGCACAAGTAGGAACAAGGTGAAACCTTCATTATCTTAGTGAGAAAGGATAGGAAGACATTAGCATATTACTCAAACAGTAGCATCAAATTCATGATGGACAATACGCAAAACATTGCCTCATTGAACCAATGGCAATAAATTGACATGCAAAACAATAGCACTATTATGTCATGACACTAATAATATTCCCTCCCTGCTCCACCACATGATTCACCTCCATAGACAAACATACACACGTACATGATTCAGCATAGGGTCCTACTAAAGATTTGTTTAACTCCAACAGGAAAATTAGGCAGTAATAAATTAGTGGTACTTAAGTACTCCTAATTAATTAAGTGAGACAGCAGAAGTGGAAGGGCTCCCTGGAGGATCGTCTCACATGTAAGGTAGTCGTTGCCGGAGCCCTTGAATGGCCTCGACTGAGGCCTCTGACTTCAGCAAGATCGCCTTGGCACTGTTTATTCTTCTTCTTCTTCCTCTTCATGCTCTGTTTCTCTTTCTCCTCACCAGTTGATGAAACCAAGTACATGATTGGCCTTCTAATTCAGAATTGGTTTTTGTCAGTTGAGGGAGTACAAGTGTACTAGTAAAAAAACAGCATTATTTTCTCATGGCAGTCAGAAAATAGAGATGAACACATGCATTAAATATCATTCTTACCTAAAGGAAGGTTTATGGCGCCAATATGGATGATGAGGATTGGAACACAGATCTCCCTTTGTGCAGTTCCACCAAAATGAACCAACTGTTCCATTCTGACATTCCAGTTAAACAGCACAAAAGTCACTTCTTTTAAGAAGAGTTTTGTGCAGTGCACCAAAAGGTCACAACAGCAACCAGGTGAATTGGATATCCCTGTTTGCACAAAAAGGCATAGAGGAAACAGTCAGAGTCTCAAACAATTACAGGCAAAAACATTTGGCTAAACTGTCATGGCTTATAACAGTGGCATGGCTTTCATTTTTACCAGGGACATTAGATTAAGAACAGCTAAGGCTGCGTTCAGTTCACAGGTTTGGTGCAGGATTTTCGTAGGAACACAATTCCTACGGTATTCTTTCCCTTCCAACCGTTCGGAACACGGGAAAGGTGAATAGTGTTTCATAGGAAAGCTGGTCTGGTAGTACTAATTCCATAGGATTAGAAACATCCATGCGCTGCTCATTTTTTGGGCGGAAGCCCGAGGCAGGCGCTCGCTGCCATGCGTTAGACAGGTTGCTGTGCTGTGTTGCCGGAATAAAAAAATCAACCTATGTGTGGTACGTGAGGTGAGGACAAGAGTAGTCACTGTGCAGCTGAATAAACAAATAGCATCTCATACTGCCAAGCATGCTACTCTAAAAGAACAAATTTGTACATTTCGTAGTCCATCCGAACACATTCTCTTGAGAGTTTCCTCCGGTTCGCTGTTTCATACTTTTATACCTACATTCCTTTCCTATTCCTCTATTTTCATCAAGACCTATGTTTTCTGCCCCTTTATTCCGAACGGAGCCTAAATATTTGGTATAAGGGCATGGGACAGTGGGTGCACCAGCAGTCTAGCACCATGTATGTAAACAGGGGCATAAAGTGGTGATTCATAGTTTGTTGCCCCGAGAAACAAACATCCAAGAAACATATCTGGGTTGGTCCCATTTTTGTTCACTCTAGCCACCTACTCCTATGTGTGGATAGCAAATCTAGTCCTGGTCATACCACTGTGTACAGTGTTACCCCTATATTTCCCTTTTCGACCAAGACACCGGTTGGATGACCAGTCTGTACTACTTTCACCCCCTTTCCTTCCTGTTTGTACCAAGTCCGATGTACATACTAAATTCCCCCACCCCCACTTTATTTCTTGTTTGAACCAAGTACTCCCTCCGTCCGGAATTACTTGTCATCAAAATGGATGTGTCTAGAACTAAAATACATCTAGATACATCCATTTCAATGACAAGTATTTTCGGACGGAGGGAGTACAAGATTCGACTCCATGAAGTAGCTTTACCTCTAACAATAGAACAAAAAATATGTGACGTTGGACCATCCGATCAAGAGGGGCTGAGAGGTAGAAAATGATGCACATGCAGCAACGTAGCGAGCTGGGGAAGTAGAGCTAAGGCAATTTCGAACGAAGATATACCTGAAGGTCGTCGGGATGTGGATAGGTGGGCGGCGGGAGGCCGGATCCGCCCACAGGCAACGACGAAGGGATCAAAGGACCTCCCGCGCCGGCGCTCGGCCAGAGATAACGGTGCGGCCGGCAATGGGTCTCCTCCCTCGCTGTCGATGATGGCCTAAACGCTACCCCTCCTCCCCTTCACCGGTGGAGGGGGATATGTCCGGATCTGTAACCAGCGGTGAGGATAGAAAGCTAGTGTTTTTTGAAGGGAGAAAGATAGTGTTACTACCCCTATCTTGTTTAGATCTGGAGAGGATGAGAGTGTGTGAATAGAGCAACCCTAGCAAGCAAGCGCGGAGGCTCCGGCCTATATATACGTAGTGGGGTAGTTTTCCTTTTTCACTCCATCAAAACAATCGTTTAAAATTGTGTACTACTACATGCCAGGTTGCGGTTTTTTTTAGTTGTTGATTGTTTTTTGAGATAGCTACCCGCTTGTTCCAAGTGGTGTTACGGTGTGCCAGGTCGCACTTTGTATCGTTCAAGTCTGGTACTACAAGTCCCTCCATTAAATGAACAACCACCCCCTCGTAAAAATTGTGAACAAGCCCATGGCTAAAATTAGCGGAAACGTGGGTTGCCCCAACATGCATTATTATTTATATTTTCTACTCCCTCCATTCCTAAATATAAGTCTTTTTTATTAGCCACACCTAAGACAAGAATTTTTTTTATTAGCAGTGAACCCCACATGTCATAGACACAAAAATTGTGGCAAGATTCCCTTAGGCAAGCCAAAGTGTGTCTAACAATTTGAGCAACTCAGGTTAGGCAAGTGTGGCAAGTGTGGGAAAAATAATGTGGCAACATAAGACAAACATAATCACAATCCAAATAGCCCCGTAATTTTTTGTGACATGCATGAAAATTTGGTTAGTTAAATTTATAGTCAAAATTTGGCAAGGTGCATCAAATCAACACATGCAAGTATCAAAAGGAAAGTCACGGCATGCATGATTGCGTTGTACTCCCTCCGTTTCCAAATATAAGTCTTTTTAGAGATTGCAACAAGTGACTACATACGAAGCAGAATATGTCTACTCCTACATATGAAGTAGCCCATTTGAAATGTGTAAAAAGACTTATATCGAGTGCAGTGCTTTGATGTGTCGCGTCAACTCGTACAAGACCGAGAAATTTGATTACTACAACGCCCTCTCCCTCGCGGACTGAGCTCTGGTGCCTTAACTGCACCTGCCTTTGGCTGCATGACAGGAGGGCCAACCACCTGTTGGGCCCACCTGTCATAGACGCAAAGGCAGGAGCAGTAAGTAGAAGCTTTCGCTACACGCTATCCCTCCCGCACGAGGTGGACGGACATGCAGCAGTGGATTCGATAATGTAGAAGTAGGAGTAACATCATTGTTCATCTTCTCGAAGAGGCGAAGAGCCAAGCGCAACCCGAACGTGGCAGTTGCGAACGCTCGTGTGGTGCGGTTCCTTGGAGTACTAGCCAGGCTCTTGCATGAGACAAAATTGCTATTAACAATTAAACTCCATTATCCATTGGTTGATACTCGTTCTGCATAGGTCCACGCGCTTAGCACCGTTTCCTCCTGGGGTCACCAATGTTTATTTGCTAATTAATAGCATTGCATGCAATGAACTAGCCATTGCAAGTCATTAAAAGCATGCACACCTCTCATTGATATGTCAAGAAACAAGAAACAAGGTAGAAGTTAATGCACCGCGCCTAAGTGTTTTGGGACTATTTGGTTTTCGTAAGATGACTTACACACCTAGACGGAGGGATTAGTATAGCCCTGTAAACCGGAAAGGAGTATTTGCCTTTCTAGAGATTTCAACAAGTGACTAGACTACACCGTGTGCAGTACTCCCTCCCTTCCGGTTTATAGGGCTCAAATCTCAAATCTCATGAACCAAGGCATTTTGCAATTGGAGGAATGTATCTCGTACTTTACAAAACTACCCTAACTAAACTCATGCATTAATTACGTAGTTCTCTCGTTTTCCTCTCCGCCTTGGTCGCGGTGCACAATATTGAGCACTCCTATATGACTAGCCGCTCTATCTACATGCGGGACATTTCAAAGCATCCGGGCCCGCGTGCCATCCACCAAATCACAGCGAGGTGCTACAGTCGAGACTCACCTGTCACCCCGGTGTGGCCGTCATGACCCGTCATATCACAAAACCCACACCTTTACCAGCAGTGGTAAGGTGGCCTCCAAGTTGGACTGGACGAAGCAACCATCATTTCACTGGAACGCTCGTTCAAGCCCTTTCTTCCCTTTCTTGAAGAAAACCTCACTCCAGGCTACTCACTTCTGCCATTTTTCTTCTGTACCGACGAAGGAAAGGTGGGCGAATCAGTTATGCTGCTATATTTTCATTCCAAGAATCTTCTTTTTGCGAAGCACCGACCGATTCTCACATCCTATTCTTTTCCCGTTTTCATTGCGATTGTGGTTTCCTTTCGATTGCTTTTTGTTTGTCAGTTCATTGATGGATCCTGGAGCACTAGGCAAAGAGTTACCGGCGGACAACCCACTGGAGACAGCGATCTCCAGGAAGCGAGCACCGACCAACGAGTTGACCATGTTGGCGGGCCAACCCATGGAGACGAAGAACTCCAAGAAACAAGCATTGGCCAAAGAGTTGAGGAGGTTGGCGGACGAACTCCTCAAAGAAAGTTGGAAGAACAGCAAGGGCCCCACCGTGCCTACCCCAGGAACTCTGATTGCCACCTATGTGAGGCTCAAGACCGAGTTTGAGAATATAGTCGCTGTTGAGAAGCAGTATTCCCCTGGCAAGGTGATGGCCCCCATCGAGGACGAGGAGATGGCCCCTGGAGAGATGAGATCCCTCGGTGAGTTGCACAAGGTAAAAAATAATGGCTTATTACCATAGTTGTGGTTTTTGATTATTTCAAATGTGCTTGCTAATATGTTAGGGTTGTGCAGGTGCCGGTGGACGTCCTTGATGATTCCGATGTCGTGGCCTGTCCTATTGGCATCGCCCCGGAGATCGATTCCGATGACGCTGTCCATCCTATGGACATCGCCCCAGAGATCGATTCCGATGTCGCGGTCAGTCCTGTGGACATCGCCCCAGTAATCGATTCCCATGCCGCTGTCCGTGCTGTGGTCATTGCCCGAGAGATCGATGACAAGAAATAGTTGGTCGCGCTAATCCTTCAGGGTAGTTTGCATTGCCCTGTGTTTAATTACCAGAACGATGCGTGTTATCGAACCATCTTAGGGCTAGTGCACTGTCTTGTGTGGGCGGATCTTGCTACTTTTGTTTGATAGTGAATCATGTGAACCCTCTTTGAGTTATGGAAACAGATGTATCCTCACCAGCTTTTGATGTAATATATGGCATGCTTAGATGTAAGTTTGAACTGTTTATCATACCAGCAGGGCTTGTTTGAAGATTCTTGGTGTTAGTAGGCTAGCTACTGTGCGAGCTATAGTACTTGCAAAACACTCACTGAAGAGAAACGTTGGGGCTGATGAGCTCGTGGTACGCTTATACTTATCCCTCGTCGATCGACCAATAGCCCTAGCTCCTAAAATTGTAGGCTTAGCGATCGATTAGACAATAGTCGACATACATTCAGGCCTCATTTGGTTCATAGGGTAGGAAAATCGTAGCAAAAGTACAGAGAACGTGCAACACAAAATCATAGCAATGCAGAGACGTACTCCCTCCGTTCCAAAATAGATGACCGGGGTAGACCAGGATAATTTTGTGCATGGCAGGTGGACCAGGATGGTCGACGTCCCACATGTCGGCGAATGAAAGTATTCTTTCCGATATAGAGGACGAGCAACGAGTATTCATTGTTTATTTTTGATGAAAGCTATTTTCTCCACTGTTACGACGGGGGAGTGTGAAACACGGCAGCCCAGTGAACTTGGCATGTGCACCACTCCCTCCTTCCTCATGTAATGCCCAGGTTACAGCTTTTTCTCACTTTCTCTCTATCTATTTCCTCTCAAATGTTTTTTACCTTTCTTTTTTTAAGACACAATTGTTTTTTATGCCTTTTTTAGAATTACTTTTTTTATACCTAGGAGCACGTGTAGAGACGGGATCTTGCAGAGCCCACTCCTTGACTTTGTCAATGCCTCTCTCTCCTCCACATAAGGAGTACTACTTGCTATGCATGCATGCGGCGGGCAGCTGGCGTCTTGAGGGGCCAGGGCGGTGAGAGCGGGCTCCGGAAGCGGTCCGGACTCTAGCATGGCCCACCTCACATTATCACCATATATTTCTTGGAGTCCGTGCGCGGCGGGCAGGCGATCTCTTCTCCCTCCCCCGTTTCTCTCTTCTCAGCCGACGCCCACCGAGCAATTAGATTTCGGCTATTGACGGTTTATTCAATTACGGTCCCACATGTCAGTGAAATTGCAAGACAACGCGTGTCCCCTCTGGTGAGCGGCGTGCGAGCCGGACTGTCGGGGTTGCGACGCGTACGAGTCGTAAGTGTGCCACCTTTTCCTTTAGAACTTGCGAAGCGTAACATTTTCGCGCGATCGATCGACAGAAATCCAGAACAAAATGACAAGGGCGGTGCTTTCCCGCTCGTTAGGCGGGCTAGTTCGAGTGATATGACGTGCTACAGTGCCGTCCACTTGCTCCATTTTTATGTAAGCAAGAGTTTACACTCTTACGCGGGAGGAGTGTGAAACACCGCGGATCTGATTTTGATCGAGGGATAACTGTTCCCTGCCAAATAATGGAGGATTGTTAGCAATTATAGCATGATAGTTAGGGCATCTCCAGCGCTGGCCCACAAATTTACACCGGCATCTGTCCGAGGATACTGATGGATGCCATCCGATGCTGCCCGCATACCTTTCGACAACTATATGAACTAACCGGACGAAATTCGTGCAAACAAAGTAAATTTCAAATTAACCGGATGAAATTCATTACATTTCGAAAACTTTTCCTACAAACTGGACGAAATTCATTACATATTTCGCACAAACCGTACTAAAACCTACTGTAAACCTAATCTAAACGATCGCCCGACCACCATGTCCGGCCATGAACCCGAGAAAGCCGGCCATTGCCTTTGCCTCCTCCTCATCCGCCTCGATAATCTCCTCCTCCGGAGCGCAAGGTTCTGAAGATTTCTGCCTCCACATCGCCGTCAAGAGGCTAATCGGCCGCCGATGTTTACCCCACCAAGCTTGGCGTCGACTGAGTGGAGTAGCGGTGGCCTTCCCGGGACCAGAGCGGCGGCGACCTACCGTGTACTACTCTTCCTCGCTGCCGGCTGCGCCCACGCCCGCGCACGCGCGCCGGCTTCGTGGTCGTGGCGGCGGAGGGCGGCCGGGGGGTGCCGGCGATCTCCTTCGTTTGCTCCTGCGACAGTACGTCGAAGAGAGCTTTGGAGCGCGCCCGGAGCGGAGCCGCCGATGTCCCTCGTCTGCTCCTGCGACAGTATGTCCAAGAGAGCTTCAGAGCACCAGGAGGCCATGGTTGAAGTGGTGCCGACAGAAGGAAGGGACCAGAGGAGAATAAGTGTGGGTCTTTGGCTATGGCTGGGAGCTGGGGCTCAAGTTAATATAGTGGGCGAATGGCAATGAGCCGCGGCAGACGGATGGACAACTGGCGCCGGAGTAGGTTCGTCGAGCGTGAATGCGGACGCTGCTTCAGTGACTTAACTGCAAATGCGTTTGGGTTACTGACATGTGGGCCCAACGGGCATCTGGCCCGCATGTCAGTGACACACCAATTGCACCTGCAGTTAAGTCCGATGAATGCGGCATTGACATTCTGGAGAGACGGTGACCGTTTCAGGCAGGAAGCGCGCGCTAGCGATGGAAGGGGTGTCGGTGTGCAGTGGCACTAAGATCGGTCGCTCACGATAGTACATACTCCGTACCATACTACCATAGTACCCTCTCTAGCTTAGGCTGTTTTATAGATTGTCGTTGTGATGGACGATATACATGAGCAAGGCGGTCCGAGTATGACCGTTGGTGTTTAGCCAGGTGAATACATGCTCGGCGTTCGCGTAGGCCTCCATCAAACGTCTAAACAGTAATGTCAGGCACCGCCGGGGCGCACAGGTGATGGGCTCGCCGTTTGCATTGCGCCATGAGCAGGACTTTCATTTAGAGGGCGACGTGCATGCATTAGCATGCTTTGACAGCGTGAGCGTGAGTGTCTGATGCGAAGTATTTCATTTTCATTTGGCTGCCGAGGGTGCGTTGCAGCGACGAGTCCGTGGTTTGATTCCCCGCATACGCATAATTTTGGTTTTTACAGTATTTCTTTCTCCATTGACAGGTAGGCCCGCGTAGATAGATAAAGAACACGAGCTGATGAGGCGCATGCGGACTATTTGACTGAACAACCAGACAAATACGGAGCTATACGCTGAGCCAGTGATCGTATAATCACCATATCTCGTATACAATGATCAAAGTGAGCTATCAAGACAAGTTCGATGACTGCCAATGCATTTTACTTGGTAATAAATGACCAGGATTGAAGGGGAATCCAAATTTGCTTCGTCTTCTGTCCTTGAGCTCTTGACAAACCAATGCACTATACGGTTGTCCGGCCACTCCACCCCAGAGCTCTCACCAAGCGTCGTTCATTCCACCGCGCCGCACACTAACCGGTAAGGCAGCGATGGCATCCCGCCGTGCCGAGTTCCTCGCCGCCCATGACCGCACACAAAATGTAGGGAAGCGATGGCATCCCGCCGTGCCGAGTTCATCGCCGCTCGCGACCTCACAACTATGTGGGAGGAATTTGAATTTGCCAAGGCCGAATGGGCGGTAGAGCAAGAGGCGGCCAAAGCCGCACAGAGGGAGAGGAAAAGTCAGAAAGCACTCAAGAAAAGAGAGGCCCGCCGCCGCAAGAAAGAAAAGGACGCACGCGCTGCTACGGAGAGGTCGGCGGAGATCCAAGCACGGTGGGGTGTCGCCGACAAAGCCGGGAAGGAGAACGACGGTGTCTGGCCAGCATGTGAGAAGTAGTAGTACTAGTAGTTAGTGTGTGTGTCTGTGTCTGAGTACGAGCATGTACCAATACTACTAGTTACTACTGTAGTTTTTAGAGCAAATTACCAGTACATTAGCCTAGACTAAATGGAAAAATTCCTATCCTAAGCATCAAATGGCATCTCTTTCTCTATAGGAATTGAGATGCATGTCATCTCACTTCCTATGATTTTCATATTCCTATCCTATGAACGAAAGGAGGCCTCTGTTGGAGTAACTACTGTAGCTAGCAGTACTGCTGGTACAGTAGTTTTCTTCAAGAAGCGGAATTCAACGAAGTCATGATGGTTCCTTCGTCCGAGCAACTTCAAAGTGGGAAGTGGGCCTGTGATTTGATGGCTCATTAGTCATTGTTACTGCGGCGCGACGACCTGGGTGACTCTCCCTTGGAGTTCTGCGTGCATGGCAAGTGGACCAGGATGGTCGACGTCCCACATGTTGGCGAACAGAAGTATTCTTTCCGATATCGAGGAGCAAGGAAACCGCGTGGTATAGTATCACTGCTGATTGATTCGCAAAAAAAATAGTATCACTGCCGATTTATAATTATTTTTTATTTCTGATGAATGCTAGCGTTTCAACTCTTACGACGAAGGGTGCTAAACACAGCACGTGCTGGATGTCCCACACGTCAGCGAAAGGAGTGGGACATGAACAGCGTGGTAGAGCCTAGCGTAAAAAACAGCGTGGTAGAGCGTCTCCACTTCTTCCACTTCTGGGTCGGAGACCACACGTAGTAGTACTTAGTGGTATGAACGATACAAAGTGCGACCTAGAGAGAAAGACACGTCTAGTTGGAAGGTCTCGGGGCATACACGTAAACAAATATAAAAGTTAATATGTGCCTCCAACTAATAGAGTACTTAGGCACGTACTCCATAACATCACATAACATCACCATGCATTGCACGTACAACATTTAGTGGTAGTACGTAGTAAGAGACAAATGCCGCCCAAGAGTTCCCTTCTCGACCTACTTTTGGGTGTTTGGTAGAGTGTATGGAGGGTGCATGAGTCCACACTAGTTTAGCACAAATACACTAGAAGCATGCATGAAGAGGGGTGTTGAGTTGAGCATGCATGAAGAGGGAACAACTATGCTGAGACAAGAACGCAACCAAACACACCCTATATGCCACGCATGTTCATACCATTTGTGCCTTTCTACTTCACTTACTGCGCTACATTACTCAGGTTCGTACGTCCACTCCTGGGTACATGTCCGTCTCGTAGTTCCAGTCCCACGTGTTCTTCATATAGATGGAACGATCCTTGCATAACACGTGCACCTTGATGCTAGATGTCTCGCGTGTTGGCAAAAGGATGAACAAAGCTCACGTAAAAAAATAGAGTGGAAGAACATAGATTCCGGACGACCGAGAAGGAGCAAGGAACCTCGTGGTGGAGCGTCTGCACTCATAATATTTAATATTATTCAGCGATATAAAATTAACCAATCATCTCCACAGTGGACTGGAAGAGTACGAAACACGGCAGCCCAGTGTAGTTACATCATACTAGTACATGGCTAACCCACGCTATCACCATATTTCTTGGCTTCCGTGCGACACCTATCTCTAGTAATCCAGCAGCCTGTATCGCTTCTCCCTCCTCGTCTCTATCAAAGTGCGGCGGGCTGGCGTTTCTGCCGTCTATTGAGGTCGGTTAACTATCACATGTTAGCGACATGCCAAGAGCATTCTAAAAAAATTCCTTTCACGTTCCGTTTTCAAAAAGAAAAAAATCCTTTCACGTACGAATTTGCCTGTATGCTTTGAGCAACTTGCATGTCCTATACTGCTCCTGTTTGATACTCTAACTTAGCTAGAGGTTAGACTAACTCATGACTAACCCTGAACTAACTGTAGCCAAAGAGGTGTTTGGGTGACAGGGTTAGATTGACAATAAATGCACTTCATGGAGAGAGAAAAGTGATTTTTCAGTGGTCCCAATGAGAACTATCTCCAGTTAGCACCTCTTGGGTGGGATAGTTTTTTTTGGTGGGTTCGGTGCAACTTGCTCCAATTTAAACCCTCATGCTTGGATACTTTAGGGCTATTTGAGCCCCAACTAGCTCAAACTAACTCTAACCCATGGATCCAAACAGGGCCTATGGCCAGTCTCGACGCGGAGCAGTCGCGTGCACCGGGAAGCGGCGCTCTCTCGGCCGTCGCGCCACTTCAAAGCCGGCGCCAGTGAGAGGTCGCCTCCGCTCTGGCCGGGCATTAATGCGGCACTGACGCTCCAGGGCGACGCTGACCGTTTCACGCGGGAAGCGCGCGCTGGCAAGGGAGTATAGGTTTTGAACCGTTTCAGGTGTAGTACTGGTAGTTTGCAAAACTACTCAATTATTGCACTCAGTTTCCTAAGAAATTGTGGTAAAAAACGTTACTCCACAGCCCGCTTCCCTTCTCCTTCCTCTTCCACCGCCCGCGCACGTCCGCGGGAAGCGACCGGTCAACCCTTATATAGGAGTGCTAGCACAAAAAGATGCATGCATGACCACTAAAATTTCCATATTAAAGCGCCGCTCCGGCGGGAGTATGGCGTATGTTGTTACCTTCGGCCGGCCCATGGCTACCGGGCGACGGCGACCAGAGAAGAGGCGGCGGGAGGGGAATGAATGCAGCTACTGTTTGGGTTCGCCTTCCGGCTTAAATAAATGCGCAGCATCACGTGTACCCGCGGGTGCACAAATTGTAACATACGTGTCTGCTTAAGTGGGCGTCACGTAACTGGTGTGTGTGTGAGAGAGATTCTGAGAGACAGAGTGCGTGTGTGCGACTCTACTCTTCGGACATGTACTCAACCTTTTGCATCGGGATATAAGTATAATGGTATTTACTTTAGCTAGTGATTTACGTGGCCATGTTAACGTGGTTGTGTCAAAAAAATGTCACTTCCTGCTCGTGATTTGCGTTATATAATTACAAGCAAGATTCTCGTGCATTGCACGGAACATCAATATGCATTTTTTTACAGAACACCTGTTGTGATTGACCCATGCAGGAGTAATCCCATGTGTAAAAACTAATGATATCTCGAGAATTTTATCGGAAAACTGGTATCTCGAGAATGTCATCGAAAAAATGAAGGAGTGGAGCGTGGTGGTGACTGGTGGTCGGAATGGGCGGAGGCATGGGGATGGACGGCGCCGGCAGGCGGCAGCGGCCACCATGCATGCTAGATTGTTCCAGAGACTTATTCCTTTTTTAATTGCTGAGCAATGAGGTTGCGGGAGATAATGATGTGGAGAGAGGTGCGGGTATCTTTTGTAAAATTATCATAGTTTGCTTTCTATCCTCAGATATAGATCATACGGTATGTATTACAAGATGGCAGGCACACCATCACCGCCAACTCGTTCTTTTATAAGGGTACAGATGATAAGTTTGCTGACTACTAAAGTAAAGTGGAATTTGTCCATGTTATGAAAGTAAATAAAGGTGATTGTTTATCATACGGGTAAGGTTGGATGAAGGGTGGTAGGAAGAAATGCTCCGCCTAGAGCATGTGTGTGTGAGATGGAGTCTTAGTGTGTGTGTGTGGGGTGTGTGTGTGTGTGAGAGAGAGAGAGAGAGGAGAGAGAGAGATGGAGTCTTAGTTTGTGTGTGAGAGAGAGAGAGATGGAGTCTTAGTGTGTGTGGGGGGGTGTGCGTGCGTGCGTGTGTGTGTGTGTGTTTGTGTGTGTGTGAGAGAGAGAGATGGAGTCTTAGTGTGTGTGGGGGGGTGCGTGTGTGTGTGTATGTGTGTGTGTGTGTGTCGCGGGGTCTTCTGTGGCGGATGTAATTTAAGTGTGCATGGCTTCATCATAGAGAGGTGATGTGTATGGCAGAGGCCACCAACGATGTGTGCGAGAGAGAAAATGCCCGTAGAGAGGGAAGAGAAGGTGTGTGCGCGTGAGAGGAGTCGACATCGAGAGAACGTGTTTGTTCGAGAGACACCGAGGAAGACTACTATATATCGATGGTGTATGTAGGCGGGAATTAAACAAATGGGTGGTCTTATTGGTTTCGGGGATATAGGGGAAGAGTGAGAGGCGGGGGGTAGCTAGAAGGAGATTGTTAAGTGTGAGTGTGTGTTTTACCCATCCAGGCGGAAGTTATGTGCACAAAAGAGGAGAATGATTCGATGTGGCGTTAGGATTGAGGGTAATTAACTACGTATGGAGACATAGAGACCTTGAACGTGCATGTGTGAGAGGTATACATGTATACGTGGGATGTGTGTGTGTGCGCGCGCGCATGATCGAGATAAAAGAAAGAAGACATAAGTCATAAGATCAACGACATGGGAGAGACGGATCGGTATGACAATATGCATGCATGTGAGAATGCAGGGAAGAAGGCCCGACAATTGAGCATGTGTTTTTGTCTTTAAGAGATAGTGGCGTGGGCTGGAGCATGCATCTATGGCGAGCAGAGGGAGTGAGGCGCAACGATTGTGCAAAAGAGACCAACCTATAAATGCATATGTATGGAGAGACATATATAGTGTGGGTGATAGGAAGCAAGACTCCGTGCGAGAAAGAAATGTTGACGGAGAAACTACAGATAGATACAGAGATGGAGATGCTAGCTAGAGGGACATCCGCTAGTTTGGGTGTTGGAGATGACCGTCGGGTGGTTCAAAGGGTGAAGTTATATATGTGTGTGAGAGGGCACTTGACTGCATGTAGAGAGAAACATATGTAGTGTGCGTGATAGGAATCAAGAGTGAGGGCGAGAAAGAAGGTTGATGGAGAAACAGATAAATAGAAAGATAAAGATGCTAGCTAGTGTGCGTTAGAGATAGGAGTCGAGTGGATCAGAAGGCTGGGTTATGTGTGTGGGTGTGAGAGAGATAGAGAGAGGGTGCATGTGAGTCACATACAAACAGATATCAGAGAGAAATGAGATCCAGAGAGACGGAGTTTTGTGTCTGCGAGAGAGAAAGATATTTCACAACGAGAGTGATAGCTAGAGAGACATACGAGGGAACGCAAGATATCTCTAGGGAGAGAGGGTGTGTGTGAGCGACATACAAGAGAACAATGGAGAAATATGAGACCCTGGGAGACAGAGTTTGTGTTTGTGTGTGAGAAAGAGATATTGAAGAGGAAGAGTCGTAGGTTCTCATATCTAAGGAGCGAAAGACATCTCTGTATGAGGGGTGTGCGAGTGGCACACATGGGAATAGTAGAGAGAAATGAGACCCCGGGAGACAAAGTTTTGTGTTTGTGTGAGAGAAAGAGATTCCACATGGAGAATCATAGTTAGAGACACATAGCAGGGAGCGAGATATACTTAGAGAGAGATAGAGTGATGAAGGTCGAGGGAGAGAGTACCGTCAGTGTGTTACGAAGATAAAAGATCATTGTCGACATACAGGTAGCACGAGAGATACCTGAGAGACGATGAACGCGTATAGGTCCAGAGAGATAGTCCTATATAAGCATGAGTGATAGCTATATGAGACGAATATCTGGATTAAAGGGGATTCAAATATTTAAACTGGAGATCACGACATCGATAATATCATAACGCAAATTGGTGTATCAAACATGCATATTCATTTGAATTTGGGCACACGTCAATATTGGTGATCCATAGATTCTTCAATTACAAACAATGCATGGTTTATATGCAATTAATGTCTAAACGGGATTACACTATATGTTGCGTGTGTGAAACACATTATACATGTTTGAGAAGTAAAAAAAAACCGCATGAAACACACATTAATTGGAGACAGTTAGCGAGGAATGCATACATTGGATTTCAACATAAAGTGGTTTCAAATATTTGAAAATCCAAATTGATGGATACAACCTTATGAATCTGAGATCATGCCATTTGTAAACCATATTTATGTATAAATGGTGTTGTGCTTTTGAAAGTATATATAAAAAATGATGTATATAGAATGTAATTCCAATTGAAAATGGATCCCGCCCGAAAAAAAATAGAATACAAATGGGATTTGAATTGAGTTCGCACGGTAAACGTGCACTCTGTAAAATTTGAACGAAGCGGGGAAAGTCGCAGTAACCGCCCAAAACGAAAATCTGCGAGATGGAAATCACTACTGCCTATCCCTGCCACGCAAAGCCTATCTTCTGGATTTCTATAGGTTTCGATAGGGGTAGGTTTGTAATTTCACCCAAACGTGACGTAACCGCCTCTCACCTGGATTCATACACGGTGGGCGCCAAAACACAGTGTGTCCTTGGTCGAAATCGACTCCCTCCCCATTCATATTCATACACGGTGGGCGCCAAAAACAAACTCTCGTCGGCAAATATTCGGTGTATGCGAGATTACCGTCCTATCCCCAACCGACTAATGTTGCTGTGATGTAGTAGAAATTTGAAACGGGGGCTAAGTTTATAAATTTCCTCGCATTTGAGACAAGCGCGCCCTGAATACATGGTTCCCCCCTTCCTCTCTACCTCCCTTTTCCCCATTCGTACTCCTGGGCGCCAAAACACCCTCTCCACCCCACCCTCCTCCGTCCGCCGCTGTCCGCCACCCCATCCACCGCCGTCCTCCTCCACCATGCCAGAGCTGATACCCCGACGCCGCCGTCCATTACAAGAGATCGACCTCTCTCATCCACGGCTTCGGACCGGGATCCTTGCATCCCGTCCTCTCGCTTCATCCCCGCCGTCGTCCACCTTGTCGGCGCCGCTCCTACGACCGTCTCGTCCACCGCGCCCCGCCGCCACCGTCTACCCTCCTAGATCTGCTTCCACGCCGCTGACAGCCATCGCTACCGCAGCACCGTCAAATTATCAGCAGATGCGTACACGGCGCCGCACCAGAGGCGGTACTCTTTCGTATCTGCTCAACTTATTTATCGCAGCAAGAAAATAGATCATCACTGCTTTACTCTGATTTCTTGTCTTGGTTGCGAAGTTGCCTTTATCCGGTTTGCACCTTCAGATCCGCCATGGCACGCTCAACACTATACTCCCAATGCTTATGGTTTTCCCCTTTTATATTCCACACTAGTTAAATCACAGTAGACTGAATTTCAAAATTGGGTCAGTCAATTTTTCAGAGCTCGCCGGAGTTCGCCGGTGCGATCGAAGGGGCTCGGGTGGTTGTGGGGCCTCGCCGAACGAAGAAAACTCGACGCGGGTGGGGGTTGGGGCGGGGGTGGGGGTGGGGGTGGCGGAGGAACACAGGCGGTGGGGGCCGGTGGTCCGGCCGGCGGCCCGTGCGGTGTTCTGTATGGGAAGAATCAGAGACGAGGAAGAAGAAGGGTTAGGAGATGTAGGATCTTCATCCAACCGCCTGAAATGGTCAAGAGACAGCTGGGAGTTGCATTCTTAATGCGCTCTGGTTCATCATGTGTGGGCACTGCGCAACCAACATTTTATTATCCAAAATCTGCTTGCTCTTCTTTACCATGTTCCTCTTCCATTCTTCTTTAATATGTACTCTCTCCGTTCCTAAATACAAGTATTTGTATAGATTCCACCATGGACTACATATGGAGCAAAATGAGTGAATCTACACTCTAAAATGTATCTGGATACATCTGTATGTGATCCATAGTGGAAATCTCTACCAAGACTTATATTTTGGAACGGAGGGAGTATCATAGTAGTACAGTATGTTCCTTGTACTGAAGATGAGCAGGGACATTTGCAGTGTAGAGGTCTATACGGTCGGTTGTGATGGACACTTTGAGCCACTTTGATTCGTAGGATCTTGTAAACATAGGAATAGGATTTGTAGTGGCCTGCCCACTTGAATCCTATAAGAATAGCAAGGAAATGCGGGGAGCTGTGTCGCCTTTGAGAGTTACACTGATATTAACAGTACCGCACCTTCACTTGAAGAGAGCTGGTATCCGAAGCCTTTCTAGCCGTACCGGCAATACTAGCACATATATTCCAGCAAGTTCCACTTTGCTGATTTTACTCTGATGCTTAAGGTTTTCCCGTTATATCTACACTATGATCTGTGTAGCTGCTTTGTGTCGCACTAGCAGCAGTCCACTCTTGAAGCTAAACACTGCAATGACTTACAAAATTGGCACCAAGGCATTGAGTGCCATTCTGGATGCAATGAAACTCATACGCTCCCCACCTGTTGATTCTTGTTCAGAATATGATCCTAATGACTATTCTAACCTCGAGGAGTCAAAGGCAGATGGCCTGTCCTGTTCACCCATCAAGGTGCCTGTTCTAATTTGGCAATGTTTTATCGATTGCGGGTATCTTGCATATGTTGTCTTGCATTTCTTCTACTTTGTTGCACCGCCATCTGCTTAGTTTACTCATCATATATGTCGAGATGCCATGCCCATCCATTATCAATACATATTCCATCTGTCATCATACCATGTTTTTCCACTCAAATGTTGTTCTTGTGCATCAGACATCAAAAAGGAAGAGGGTGATTGCCGAACCTGAAGGAGCACCAGCAAAGTCCTTGAAAAACGTGGTGGTGCCGGAGAAATCAGACAGCACCCCACTTATATTGGCTGTACAACCAGTGACACAAAACGTAGGACCGACTCCAGCAGACTGTACCCATACTTCACTGGCCACACCACTAGCCCCACCACACAGGACCTGCACTCCAGCAAAAGGTATACCGATTTCATTTGCCATAGCACCAGCTGTACCACAGAAAAATCCCACTCCAGCAAAAAGTACAGCAAGTCCACCGGCCGAAGACCTATCCCAACTGCAGAGACGGCCAATTCCTGCAGATTGGAACCCCATTCCATTTATTCCCAGTTTAAAAGACAATGCTTTCAATGTTGTTAGGGACTACGTGCATATATTCCCATCATGGGAAGATTATTGTGAAGACAAACACCATTTTCACATCTTCCTATCCAACTTACGTGTAAGTGCTATTATTCATGGTTATTATTTTCATGTTTTCTGCTGATTGAACACATCAATGATTTACATTACATTGTTGTAACTAGGCGAGGGTCAATCTGGATAGTCATGACGAGCAAAGCTTGCTTGTGCTTTTCAAGGAAGCATTGCAGCAGTATCGGTGTTACCTGAGGAAATCACACTTTGATGGCAAGTCTATAAACGAATTTCCGGTGAAGTCTCCTGTGCTAAATTTAGAAGACATTGAATGGAAAAACCTTGTTATGCACTGGTCTCGTTCCTAGGATGAGGTACTGTCTATGAAATCACATGACAATTTGAACTTCTACTTTTCCGCATGTGCCTTACGGTATTCTAACCTCGAGGAGTCAAAGGCAGATGGCCTGTCCTGTTCACCCATCAAGGTGCCTGTTCTAATTTGGCAATGTTTTATTGATTGCGGGTATCTTGCATATGTTGTCTTGCATTTCTTCTACTTTGTTGCACCGCCATCTGCTTAGTTTACTCATCATATATGTCGAGATGCCATGCCCATCCATTATCAATACATATTCCATCTGTCATCATACCATGTTTTTTCACTCAAATGTTGTTCTTGTGCATCAGACATCAAAAAGGAAGAGGGTGATTGCCGAACCTGAAGGAGCACCAGCAAAGTCCTTGAAAAACGTGGTGGTGCCGGAGAAATCAGACAGCGCCCCACTTATATTGGCTGTACAACCAGTGACACAAAACGTAGGACCGACTCCAGCAGACTGTACCCATACTTCACTGGCCACACCACTAGCCCCACCACACAGGACCTGCACTCCAGCAAAAGGTATACCGATTTCATTTGCCATAGCACCAGCTGTACCACAGAAAAATCCCACTCCAGCAAAAAGTACAGCAAGTCCACCGGCCGAGGACCTATCCCAACTACAGAGACGGCCAATTCCTGCAGATTGGAACCCCATTCCATTTATTCCCAGTTTAAAAGACAATGCTTTCAATGTTGTTAGGGACTACGTGCATATATTCCCATCATGGGAAGATTATTGTGAAGACAAACACCATTTTCACATCTTCCTATCCAACTTACGTGTAAGTGCTATTATTCATGGTTATTATTTTCCTGTTTTCTGCTGATTGAACACATCAATGATTTACATCACATTGTTGTAACTAGGCGAGGGTCAATCTGGATAGTCATGACGAGCAAAGCTTGCTTGTGCTTTTCAAGGAAGCATTGCAGCAGTATCGGTGTTATCTGAGGAAATCACACCTTGATGGCAAGTCTATAAACGAATTTCCGGTGAAGTCTCCTGTGCTAAATTTAGAAGACATTGAATGGAGAAACCTTATTATGCAATGGTCTCGTTCCTAGGATGAGGTACTGTCTATGAAATCACATGACAATTTGAACTTCTACTTTTCCGCATGTGCCTTACGGATCTTTTTTGCAGGAAATCTGCTCGAAGAAGAATTCCGGTTTGATAAGAACGACAGGATATCGCAAATATGCTGCCCGCTGCTTTGCTCTTGTTAGTACCTGTTGTTCTGTATCACTGTACTTGCATACATACCTGGTTCATTATGTGACAGCAGTATGCATGATAGCTTGCTTATCAATTGTTCGCTTCAAATTATCTGATCTGTATGAATGGTTACATTAGTGTAGAATATATCCAATGCCAATATTTTTTTAGCTCTGCATTGTTCTTGTAAGTACATGCTGTCCTTTATCAGTGTACTTATAATGACAGGTAGTTGTTCATGTACCATCACTCTGCAGCTTATTTTCCTTTGCCCTCCATTTTCTACACATCAGATCTATATTTACTCTTACCATAAGGTTGGTACTGAAGAAGTTTAGCTGTGCATTGCTCTTGGTTGTACCTTTTGCCTGTATCGCTGCACTTACATTTATAGCTACTTGGTTATGTAGCATCACTCTTCATCTTATCTTAAATATTCTCCATTTTTTCATATATTATCACATCTATATTTACTCTTAACAAAATGTAGAATAAAGGCAATGCTTTTGAAGAAGATTCTGTGGTAAACTTCTTGAATTGCTCCCCCATCAGCATGGACAAGGCCTTTATAGAGCCTGTCTTCACCAATAATGTAAGTTTGTCCATCTCAAGCCTTCAAACTTTGTTGTATATATTTGGTTAGGCATGACTGCAACAGCTGTTTATTTTTGGTGTTTGCATCAAATTGCTTGTTTAAAGTTTATTATGTAGTTCATAAACAAAAGTTTGTCCTTTCTTAATTTAAGTTTTCAGTTGTACAACCAAGTTCCTTCTTCATACCATGTAAATTAAACTATACAGAGCAAGTGATCTTCTTTTGCACTGCATGTATGCTTCTGTTCTTCATCCGTAATCCAGTGGTGTGGTGAACCTACCCACTACAGCACAATGTCATATTCTGCAATGTCTTAACTATGAACAATGTCATATCATTCTACTATTATTTAAACCGTCTCTTTATTTGCCAATCTGAAATGGTATAAATTGACAGCACACTAACCATTGATACTTATGAGTTCTTATCTGTAATCCAGTGGTGTCGTGAAGCTGTCAACTCCTTCACAATGTCATTTCCTACCATGTCTTGACGTGAACAATATCATATTGTGTTAATGCAATTTTAAACTGTGTCACTTTATTTGTCAGTAAGAAATGTGATGAATTGTCAGCACTGATACTTTTATGTGCAAAACATGTCATCTGTCTGCTTGTTTATCTTTCAGAGTGAGGAAGATATAAGTGTTGAACAAGCGCAGTCTCATCATATTGCTCAGCTGCTTGCGCTGCAGCTCCCCGGCAGGGCTAACCTTTCTTGAACTCTATTGAAGTGCTGTCGGTTTTGTATATTATTTTGTCGGCGTGTTTATTTGCACTGGTGGCGATCTTTGATGCTCAGTGTATATAATCTGCTGTCTGCTTGTGCTTTATTATCATAGTGGCGAACTTTGATGCCCAGTGGATGTAATATGCCGTAATTTCTTTATTGTATAGTCTAGGTTTTTTCTTATTCATGATGCTGCAGTTATTTTACTGTATATATATCATGTCTTCGCAGTAAACCGGCCAAACCGTAAAATTACGGTACATAATCGGGCCGTCATGCAATCACGATGTAGGTTGGGCCTGAAACGTGCCGAACAGCTCACGGGCCGGCAGCAGCCCGAAATGAACCCCGGCCCATGATTGTGCGAATCAAATCACGGGCTTTTAACAGGCCAAAATTGTCTCGGTCCTTGTTTGGCCCAATCAGATATCGGCTGCGAGCAGGCCGGATGCAAACCGGGCCATAGTTAGGCCCAACTATATGATGGGCTTTTAACAGGCCGAAATTAATATAGGGCCGAAATGTTAAACGAGCCCTTAACAGGCCAAAACTAATATCAGGCCGAATTACTAAGTGGGCCTTTAGCAAGTGGGCCCAAAAGCATAGTGTCCAGTTGACAGGCCGAATCTGATATGGGCCATAATTGAGCCCAAAGCCTCTTAAAGGGCCGGACCTGATCTGGGCCGTAATTTGGCCCAGAACGTGGTAGGCTTTTAACGGGCCGGATCTCATATGGGCCACTATTAGGCCCGGAGCGTGGCAGGCCATTAATGGACCGGATCAAATATGGGCCGGCATTTGGCCCAAAACATGGCAGCCAGTTAATGGGCCGGCCTACTAGGGTCCTCAAAATCTTGTGGGCCTACAGCTGGGCCGGCCCATTAATGTCGGCAAAATCTCGTGGGCCTTTAGCTGGCCGGCCCATTATGATCCGCAAGAATCTTGTGGGCCTTTACCTGGGCCGGCCCATTATGGCACACAAAAATCTTGTGGGCCTTTACCTGGGCCGGCCCATTATGGCCCGCAAAATCTTGTGGGCCTTTAGCTGGGCCAGCCCATTATGGTCCACAAAATCTCGTGGGCCTTTAGCTGGGCCGGCCCATTATGGTCCGCAAAATCCTGTGGGCCTTCAGTTGGGCCGGCCCATTTAAACTTGATGGGCCGGTCCACGTGTCAACATATCATAGGCGCGTCTCGCCCATTGGATGAGTGACACCTGTGCCAACGCGGACCTGACACGTGTCTCCTCCAGCCAATGATGATTTTACACGTGGAAAATCACCATTGGTCGGGGCTGTTAACGGGTTATCGGATCCAAAACCCCACCCGATAGCTTAACGGCGTTCCGTTACGGTGGATGCCACGTGTCGGTCACCCTTGACGAAAGCACTTCTGTGACGCGCGATTTATCGTCATGGAAGTGGACACTTCCGTGATGATAATTTTGGTAATGTCATGGAACACTTCTACGACAGCACAGGTATGACTATCTTGATTCTGTCATAAATTTGTCATGGATGTACATGCATGACAAAAAACGCGACCTACTGTGACAAACACGTATCATCACGGAAGTGTATTTTTTTGTAGTGTGGGACCTTTTCCTTCCTCTAATGGGTATACACGTATTTTGGTTGCTGTTGATTATGTTACTAAATGGGTAGAAGTCATTCCAACCAGTAGTGCTAATCACAACACCTCTATTAAAATGCTTAAGGAAGTTATTTTCCCAAGGTTTGGAGTCCCTAGATATTTAATGACCGATGGGGTTCACACTTTATTCATGGTACTTTTCGTAAAATGCTTGCCAAGTATGATGTTAACCATAGAATTGCATCACCCTATCATCCTAGCACAAATGCCCGTGCGTTGCAACGGGGAGAATAGCAGTTCTTATGAACCACGATTTGGTGCCACGGAAAATGATTCAAACTTATGATTACGTTACATGGATAACAAAAAGGAACATTGGTTTTTAAAAATCTCGCTCATCCATTATTGTGAAAAAAGAATGTCTTCTTGTAAAGCCAATATTTAGGGTCAAGATGACTTCATGAGAATTGTCACTTCCGAACTGGTCCTAATTGTTTTGTTTACAGTAGAAGCTTTGGTGTTAACGTCAGCCAAAATTATACTATATGGTGTGATGTGAGCCTATTCTCAGCCAAAATTATACTATATGGTTGGATGTGAGCCTATTCTCACCGGAATTCGTTATGAAGCTATGCCGCTCGCTGAACCTGGTCTTTGGTGATCGATGGGCGGTCCTCATCGCTTTGGTGACTCTTCAGGTTGAAGGGCAGCCTTCCGCGGCGACGGCGAGGTGAAACCTACACGGACCTGATCATGTTTGTGTCTCTCAGTTTGAGGTCCTTTCTACAAAAGTCTAAGAAGATGTGTATATTATATGTGATGTATCATGTGTAATTATAATGATGATAAAGCTCCGATATCGCTCCCTCTGTTAAAAAAGCTCCGGAAATAGCTCATCTAAATAAATAATCACATAATCTTACATCAAGCTCCCACATACATATAAAATCACGGCCATTTGATATTCAATCGCCAATTCATTATTTCTCCAGTGAACCTTTTTATTCTATTTTCTCGTTGGCTCTATGGGGAATAGCAAGGTCAAGGCAACCAGATTGTTATATACTACCTCCGTCCTAGTTTATTGGTCCCCTTTGTAATTTGTGTCAAATTTTGACCAAATATTTAACTAATAAAATGTTAATGCATGTCAAAAAAATTATATTGTCGGATTCGTATTTGAACATAGTTTCCAAAGATATACTTCGTCCGTCCGGAAATACTTGTCATCAAAATGGATAAAAAGAGATGTATCGAGAACTAAAATACATCTAGATACATTCCCTTTTATCCATTTTGATGACAAGTATTTTTGGACGGAGGAAGTAGTTTCTTGTGACATGCATGGAACATTTTGTTAGTTAAATTTCTGGTCAAAATTTGGTACAAAATACAATGAGGACCAGTAAACCAGGACGGAGGTAGTAACATACCCCATCTGTCCGGAATTACTTGTCACACGAATGGATAAAATTGGATGTATCTAAAACTAAAATATGTCTAGATACATCTATTTCTCCGATAAGTATTTCCGGACGAACAGAGTATCATACATTACCACTGCAATCTACAATCTATATGATAAACAATAGTGGCCCACTAGAATCTGCTCTGTCCTGGAAAATCCACAACAATGAATCAAATATTTCATCTACAAATAAAAATCAAGAACATTTTTTCTAATTAATTAAGCTCATCAACATCTTTGTTTACTTACCTTATACTTCTTCCGTTCCCAAATATAAGTCTTTTTAGAGACTTCCAACAAGTGACTACATACGTAGCAAAATGAGTGAATCTACACTCTAAAATATGTCTACATACATCCGTATGTTGTAGTCCATTTGAAATGTCTAAAAAGACTTATATCTAAAAAGACTTATATTTGAACGGAGGGAGTATCATCCAAACTGATGTCAGATTCGTTAATACAACATAATAGTAATACATATGGCTTGACCTTCTCAAAACTTTCTATGTTGTATCATCTAGAAACAAAAATCAAGAACAATTTTTTTTGAATTAATTAAGCTCATCAGCATATCTGTTTACTTTCCTTATATCATCCAAACCGATGCTAGATTCGTTAATACAACATAATAGTGGTACATACGGCTTGGCCTTCTCAAAACTGTCGATGTTGTACCCACCTAGTGCATCTCTGAAGCGGTCAATGCAGGGGAAATTTCTGCTAGAAGATGATGTTGCCTTTGCACTTGTTCCAACAGACGTACTATTAGTCAAACAATAAAATTACAAATGAAGTATGTAAAAGTAAAGATTCAGACAGTCAGCAAATCACAATCAGCTTTTACTGCCACCACTATAAAGCTTGTAAAATTACTAAAACATAAGTTAAAACTGTAATTTTAAAGCCAGTGGTGGCTTGGCAAGTAATAGCACTATGATGCTAATTTAGCAGAACCAAGCACCGGACAAAGAACATCTTATATGAGCGCATAAACACAAGGCTCCATGTTCACAAAAGAAAATAAATTTCAATCTAGTGCTTGGTGCTTACATTGAGCTTGCAGCCATGATAGCAAGAAAAGATTTCTCAACTCCGAAATAACAATTGATGATTCCTTTTCCATGTACATGAAAACATAATGTGCATGAAAAAGCAAGTTCAAATCTCTTGAGATATTTAACGGGAAGCAGCAGATGCTAATTACCTATACATGTATCCGTTATAGTTTGGCTAGCTAGTAGCAGAGGTAACTAAGCAGCAAGAGTTATTACAGTACCTTCCTTAGCTAGGTAGTGTGCAGCCATGTTGGCTGATCATGAAGTCCACCTGGTTTGGTTTCATTTATAGATTGGAGTACCATCTTGATCCCAACTGCTAAAGTAGACCTTTGTTTACAATCTATCTTTTATGGCAGATTACTGCGAGGGTAAGTTGACTAAGTCAGAAAAAACCGCTAATAATTCCTTGACCATGGTAACGAATATACTATAATGGAAATAAAGAACTCAGTTAGTAGAAAATTAGTTTTATGAGGAGCAAAGCATTCGTTAGCAAAACTGAGTTACAGTTTATAGAGTTGCAGAATTAGAGAAAGAAAGTGCGTCGAAACCGACAGTTGCAATGAAGAAGTATTGAATATAAACTGCAACTATGGATCGTTCACTTTGCATTGATTTTACTTGTGCATGCAGAGAATAATTTCAATTCTAGTTTATGGTTCATGTATATGGAACACCTTCAGCCCAGCACCCCACAGGACTTGAGCCACCCACACATCAATCTCTTAGTGTACAATTTTTAGAATCACAAGCATATCTGCATGTAAGTGCTCGCTAGTATCCTAATATAACAGCCAAAAATGATACACCAAGTTCCCAACTGTCTTAACTGACGGACAACAATAGTTCCACTTCCACATGGAAGTTGAAGTTGACTGACCTAATGATGTGCTCATAAGAATGATTTCTGTCAAGTCATGAGCAATTGTATGAAGTGGATTTCAAAGTTCTGTTTGAACAGAAAAGCCATGAGCAATAAACGATGCCTGCACATGTACTAATTAGGGGTCATCACGGAATGGAAGGAGGTCTACAATAGTACTCTGCCGACAAGACTCACATCTCATTCCTGTAGGAAGCGTTTTGGCATACTTTGATATGGTTAGATGTATAGGGATGTAGGATTCTGCTTCTCCTGATGCGCTGATGCATCTTTGCTGAGTAGTGTAATTGATGGTGTTGATGTATCCCAAACTACATTTTCGTCCCTTTTATCGAAAATGACATGACTAACATCTAACTGAAGTTAATACAGGAGCAGTAGTGTACCAGAGGTCATGGATGGAGGAGGGCTCGGGAAAGGATGAAGTCGAGGATGCGGGACGACCATCAGCCAGTTCCAGCCGCTGCAGGGCGTGCGAGCTCCCCGTGGTCGGAGTCCATGACATCCGCGGCGGCGATGAGCCATCGGAGACGGCCAAGGTGGGCGTTTGTGCGCCGAACCAACCAGCGCAGCCGCCCAAGCGGGAGCTTGCTCTCGAGTTTCCCTCCCTCGCTCCCTCCCGATCCGCCCGAGGAGAGGCGCTCCTCGCGCGCGAGACCAGCGCCCTCGCACTCCTGCGCCCGTCCGCCGTCACCCAGCTCCGACGAGCTCCTGCCTCGGTCGCGGCACCGCTCCTATTTTCTGCCTTCTTCTCTCCCTCACCTCCCTTCCTGCCCAGAAGCCGCCGCTGCCATGGATCTGCCCGGGAAACCGTGCTCCCGCCTTCCTCGTCGTCACCAGTGCCTCCCCCTCGTCCTCCGCTGCGGCCATAGCCATCTCCGCCGCTGACAAGGGCGTCACCCCTCAGCCGAGCACGCGTCCAGGCGAGGCGGCCTCCATCCTCCGGCGCGAGCACGACAGCCGCCTTCCCGTCCTCCCCAGAGGCCATGGCCGTCTTCACCACAGGACAAGGGCACCGTCTGCCGAACGGACGGCAGGGATAGGACCGGCGGAGGTCGGAGTGGACTGCCGGAGGCGGAGGCCCGCAAGGGTACCGGTGGGCTGAGGCCCAGACGGATCAGGGGAGAAGTCAGTTAAAACAACAGCGACCTACAGAAATTTTGCGGACCGACGAAACTATACCACCTCGCATATATATTTTAAATTCAAACTAAAAACATAAATTCACGAGAAGAAGCGTATTATGACGATGAACCCACGGAGTCAATCCGTGCTTTATTATTAGGGAAAGACGAAGGCATTGTCTTGGGTCATAAAATTTCTGAAAGAGGTATTGAAGTGGACCAAACTAAGGTTGATGCCATTAAGAAAATGACATGTCCTAAGGACATCAAAGGTATTCGTAGTTTCCTAGGTCATGCTGGTTTTTATAGGAGATTTATCAAAGACTTTTCTAAAATTTCTAGGCCTCTTAATAATCTTTTGCAAAAGGATATTCTTTTTGTTTTTGATGATGATTGTCTTGAAGCCTTTGAAACACTCAAGAAAACCTTATATCTGCACATATTGTTCAACCACCTGATTGGAACTTGCCTTTTGAAATTATGTGTGATGCTAGTGATTATGTTGTTGGTACTGTTCTAGGACAAAGAGTTGATAAGAAATTGAATGTTATCCATTATGCTAATAAAACTCTAGATAATGTTCAAACAAATTATGCTACTACTAAAAAAGAATTCTTAATAGTGGTGTTTGCTTGTGATAAATTTAGACCTTATATTGTTGATTCCAAAATAACTGTTCACACAGGCCATGCTGCTATTAAATATCTTATGGAAAAGAAAGATGCTAAACCTAGACTTATTCATTGGGTTCTCTTGTTACAAGAATTTGATTTACATATCATTGATAGAAAAGGAGCTGAGAACCCAGTAGCTGATAATTTGTCTAGGCTTGAAAATGTGCTTGATGACCCACTACCTATTGATGATAGTTTTCCTGATGAGCAGTTAGCTGCAATAAATGTTGCTAATAGTACTCCTTGGTATGCTGACTATGCTAATTACATTGTTGCTAAATATTTACCACCTAGTTTTACATACCAGCAAAAGAAAAATTCTTTTATGATTTAAGACATTACTTTTGGGATGACCCACATTTTTATAAAGAAGGAGTACATGGTATTATTAGACGTTGCATACCTGAGTATGAATAGGGACAAATCCTACGGAAAAGTCACTCCGAGGCTTATGGAGGGCATCATGCTGGAGATAGAACTGCTCACAAGGTATTGCAATCTGGATTTTATTGGCCTACTCTCTTCAAGGATGCACGTAAGTTTGTCTCTTCTTGTGATGAATGTCAAAGAATAGGTAATATCGGTAAGCGTCCAGAAATTCCTATGAATTATTCACTTGTTGTTGAACCATTTGATGTTTGGGGATTTGATTACATGGGACCTTTTCCTTCCTTTAATGGGTATACACATATTTTGGTTGTTGTTGATTATGTTACTAAATGGGTAGAAGCCATTCCATCCAGTAGTGCTAATCACAACACCTCTATTAAAATGCTTAAGGAAGTTATTTTCCCAAGGTTTGGAGTCCCTAGATATTTAATGACTGATGGTGGTTCACACTTTATTCATGGTGCTTTCCGTAGAATGCTTGCCAAGTATGATGTTAACCATAGAATTGCATCACCCTATCATCCTCGGTCTAGTGGTCAAGTTGAACTTAGCAATAGAGAAATAAAATTAATTTTTCAAAAGACTGTTAATAGATCCAGGAAGAATTGATCTAAGAAATTAGATGATGCACTTTCGGCTTATAGAACAGCATATAAAAATCCTATGGGTATGTCTCCTTATAAAATGGTTTATGGAAAAGCTTGTCATTTGCCTCTTGAGTTAGAACATAAAGCATTTTGGGCAGTTAAAGAGCTCAACTATGATTTCAAACTTGCTGGTGAAAAGAGGTTATTTGATATAAGTTCTTTAGATGAATGGAGAACCCAAGCTTATGAAAATGCAAAGTTATTCAAAGAAAAAGTTAAAAGGTGGCATGACAAAAGAATTCAAAAACGTGAGTTCAAAGTTGGAGAATATGTTCTTTTGTACAACTCTCGTTTTAGATTTTTTGTAGGAAAGCTCCTCTCAAAATGGGAAGGCCCATATGTCATCGAGGAGGTTTACCGGTCTGGAGCCATCAAAAAAATAACTCCGAAGGTACTAACCCAAAGGTTGTCAATGGGCAACGAATAAAGCATCATATCTCAGGCACGCCTATTAATGTTGAAAGTAATATCATCCAAACTTTGACACCGGAAGAACACATAAAAGAGTCCTTCCAGAACACTCCACAATCGTGAAAATAAAGAGGTACGTGATACGGTAAGTAAATGGACTCCAAAAAAACCGCAAAAATATTTTTTATCAGTTTTGGAATATTTTAGAATTTTGGAAATAAAGAAACTCCCAGGAAGCGTCCCCTGGTGGGCACAAGACACCAGGGCACGCCAGGCTTGCCTAGCGCGCCCAGGTGGGTTGTGCCCACCTGGGACACCTTCCGTACTCCGTTTTTCTTCCATATGCTTGTCCTCCAAGATAAAAAAAATCTATATATACTTCCCGAACCTATTAACCACATTATCGCAGAGAAATCCTCTGTCCTCTTTTCTTGATGTTTCCTGCGCAGTTTTGAAAGTATGTCGTCCCAAGACTCCGACGGACAGAGCTATGTCTCACATCTTATTGCTGACCCAAAGACCTATAAGGACCTATCTCCTTATGGTCGAACTTGGGATGATGAGGAGGATGCTCACTTAATGAGGGTCAATGATTCAAGCTCGAAGGAGGAAGATGTTCCTCTACCTCAACCCGGGGATATTCATATAGAGTTCAAGAAATCCAGCCTCCCTAAACGACCTAACCGATCTATTCCTTCTCGTTTTCGGCAGAAAAGCAAAGGGGATTTATGTGAAAAAAATCTTGAAGTTGGAGTTGGAGGTCGACGACCTGAAAGAAGAAATTGCTCTCCTCAACTACAATATGAAAAAGTTGAAGGAAAAATTGTCATCACCACCACCATCTTCTTCACCACCAAAAGAGAATTGAGTATCGGGTATGGGCACTCCCCTTGGCTTCCGCCAAGCTTGGGGGAGGTGCCCCGGTATCGTATCATCCCATTATCTTATTGCTTTTACTTATTTTACTTCGATCTTTTGCATTAGATGAATAAAAGTTTAGTTCGATCCTTTCTCCCTTGAGAGTTTGCTTAGTGATCTATCCTTGTAATCGTGTGCAAGTTATATAATAAAGTCAGTTTGAGTTTTTTGCTTTCTTTACTTTCGTGTTGCAAATAAAGAAAAGAAATAAGAAAGAAAAAGAGAAAGGAAATAAAAAGGAGAAAGGAAATAAATCAATAAGATCATATGCTAATCCTATGGTAGGTAATAGCACCACATAAGGAAAAATATAAGTAGGAAATTTTATTAGATATTGACAAACATAGCATTAGTCAATGATGCAACTCATGAAAGAATTAATAAGGGAAGAGAAGATTCACATATAGATATACTATCCTAGAAATCTTTTGTGATTGTGAGCCCTCATCAAGATATTATATGCCAAAATTGTTGACGTTGGACAAGGAAGACAACTTAATGATTTATGTTTGTTTACATTCACATAGAAGTCATATTGTCATAGATCCTTCAACATGTGGTGCTTTCCCCCTATCTTTGCTAGCCAAAAATTCCGCACTAATTAGAGATACTACTTGTGCACTCAAAAACCCTTAAACCCAAATCTTATTTTCAAGTGTCCACCATACCTACCTAGGGATTGAGCAAGATCCCTCAAGTAAGTTGTCAGCGGTGCAAAAAAGGCAATAAAAATTGCTTCTAAAAGTGTGAGATCATTTAGTGTAAGAGAAAATTGAGTGTTGTACGAACTTGGATGATAAAGAATAAAAGCGACAGATTGCATAATAAAGGTTGTCATCTTAAGGGGAAATACAACATGACGTTCTCTTGCACTAAGGGATTGAGCATACAAACCAATAAGCGCATGGCAACCTTTGCTTCCCTCTACGCAGGGTCTATTCTTTACTTTTATGCACTTACTTTTATGCAGAGAGTCAAAGTTTTCCTTCTATTCCTTTTATTTTTCTCCTTTGGCAAGCATCATGTGGTGAGGAAAGATCTAGGCACATATGTCCAGTTGAATATAGATAGCATGAGTTATTATTGTTGACACCACCCTTGAGGTGAATATGTTGGGAGGCAAAACTATAAGCCCCTATCTTTCTATGTGTTTGGTTGAAACGTTTTGCTCATGGGTACGAGGTGAGTGTTATCAATCATAGAAGACTATATGATGGTTGAGTATGTGGACTTGCCTAAAGGCTCCGACACGTGACCCTTCCTGAAAAGATGATGAATTGCAGTTGCGAAGTTGACTGAGAACATAGTTTGTTAGTTTCTAATAGAGTTTTTGCTTTATATTTTGATTGTGTGATGAACTATTACTTATTCATGAGAAGTATATGATAAAAGTCCTATGTTTAATTTTGTTGCTGTCATAATAATCAACATGATGCTTCTGTGTCCGTGTTTTGTTTTAATCGACACCTCTCTCTCAAAGCATGTGGACATGTTTTTCGATTTTGGTTTTCGCTTGAGGACAAGCGAGGTCTAAGCTTGGGGGAGTTGATACGTCCATTTTGCATCAAGTTTTCTTATTGTTATTTATAATGTTTTTATCCATAATAATGCTTTTTGGAGTAATTCTAATGCCTTTTCTCTCATAATTTGCAAGGTACACACCAAGAGGGAGAATTCCGGCAGCTGGAAATCTGGACCTGGAAAAGCTACATCACGCCACCTATTCTAGACAACTCCAAATAAGCTGAAACTTCACAGAGATTTTTTATGGAATATTTAAGAAATACTGGAGCCAATAACCACCAGAGGGCGGCCACTAGGTGGGCACAACCCACCTGGGCGCGCCAGGCCCCCCAAGCACGCCCTGGTGGGTTGTGGCCTCCTCGGCCCACCTCTGGTGCCCATCTTATGGTATATAAGTGATTTTGACCTAGAAATAATAAAGGAGAGACTTTCGGGACAGAGCGCCGCCGTCTCGAGGCGGAACTTGGGCAAGAGCACTTTTGCCCTCTGGCGGAGCGATTCCGCCAGGGGAACTTCCCTCCCGAAGGGGGAAATCATCGTCATCATCATCACCAACAACTCTCCCATCTTGGGGAGCGCAATCTCCATCAACATCTTCAACAGCACCATCTCATCTCAAACCCTAGTTCATCTCTTGTGTTCAATCTTGTTACCGGAACTATAGATTGCTGCTTGTGGGTGACTACTAGTGTTGATTACATCTTGTAGTTGATTACTATATGGTTTATTTGGTGGAAGATTATATGTTTAGATCCAATATGCTATTTAATACTCCACCGATCATGAACATGTTTATCATTTGTGAGTAGTTACTTTTGTTCTTGAGGTCATGGGAGCTCATGTTGCAAGTAATCATGTGAACTTGTTATGTGTTCAATATTTTGATAGTATGTATGTTGTTATTCCCTTAGTGGTGTCATGTGAACGTCGACTACATGACACTTCACCATATTTGGGCCTAAGGGAATGCATTGTGGAGTAGCAATTAGATGGTGGGTTGCGAGAGTGATAGAATCTTAAACCCCAGTTTATGCGCTATTTCGTAAGGGACCAATTGGATCCAAAAGTTTAATGCTATGGTTAGAATTTATTCTTAATACTTTTCTCGTAGTTGCGGATGCTTGCGGGAGGGTTAATCATAAGTAGGAGGTTTGCTCAAGTAAGAACAACACCTAAGCACCGGTCCACCCACGTATCAAATTATAAAAGTAGCGAACACAAATCAAACCAACATGATGAAAGTGACTAGATGAAATTTCCGTGTACCGTCAAGAACGGTTTGCTTATCATAAGGGACCGTTTTGGCCTGTCCTTTGCCTCAAAAGGATTGGACTACCTTGCTGCACTTTTGTTACTACTACCATTACTTGCTCATTACAAATTATCTTGCTATCAAACTACTCCGCTACTTACAATTTCAGCACTTGCATACATTACCTTACTGAAAACTACTTGTCATTTCCTTCTGCTCCTCGTTGGGTTCGACACTCTTACTTATCGAAAAGAGCTACAATTGATTCCCTATACTTGTGGGTCATCAATGTACATGCATGACAAAAATCGTGACCTACTGTGACAAACACGTACCATTACGGAAGTGTTTTTTTGTAGTGTTGCATGCGATACAACCGCCCATTCACTACCGCTGCCACTACCGCTTACGCAAAGCCTTCTCGAATGAATTGCTCCCTCGCAGAAGTGGGGCGGCAGTGCAACGGTGGTTGTACTCCCCCCACTACCCCATGTGCTCTACTTAATGCACCCTAAGTGGTACTACCCTTAGGGCAAGCGGTAGTACCGCTCCAGCGGCACTACCACATCGGGGCACTCTGCCCGTGCATTCAGTCTGCGTACTACCGCCAGAGTGGTAGTACCACTCCCCTAAGCGATAGTACTGCTTAGTGCAGGTTGTGAGCAATGTAACGGTTGGAATCTTTCCCACTATATAAAGGGGGGTCTTCTTCCCCACCTCTTCCTCCCCCAAACTCCATTGTTGCTCAAAGCTCCATTTTCGCCCGATCTCTCTCCCTATCCAATCAAACTTGTTGATTTTCTAGGGATTTGTTGAGAGGGCCCCGATCTAACTTTCACCAAGAGAAATTTGATTACACACACTAATCCCTTGCGGATCTTGTTACTCTTGGGTGTTTGAGCACCCTAGATGGTTGAGGTCACCTCGGAGCCACAATCCATTGTGGTGAAGCTTCGTGGTGGTGTTGGGAGCCTCTAATTCGGTTGTGGAGATTGCGCCAACCTTGTTTTTAAAGGTTTGGTCGCCGCCTTCAAGGGCACCACTAGTGGAATCACGGCATCTTGCATTGTGCGAGGCGTGAGGAGAATACGGTGGCCCTAGTGGCTTCTTGGGGAGCATTGTCCCTCCACGCCGCTCCAACAGAGACGTACTTCCCCTCATAGGGAAGGAACTTCGGTAGCACATCCTCGTCTTCACCGACTCCACTTGTGGTTACTTTTTACCTTTATTTTGGGCAAGCTTTACTTGTGTTTTATCCCTTGCTTGCTTGTGTTGTTTTTGTTAGTAGCATCATATAGGTTGCTCACCTAGTTGCATATCTAGACAACCTATTTGTTGTTAAACCTAATATGTTAAGAAAAGCAAAAAAAATGGTAGTTGCTTATTCACCCCCTCCTCTAGTCAACCATATTGATCCTTTCACTACGATTGTGGAATGGGCGGGGTTTGTCATCAGTTGGCACATTGACATGTGACCTCATGCTAAATTAACCAGCTATTCTTGTTGTGCAGTTCCACTAAAATCAACCAACTTCATGTGTAGCTTGTAGGATTTCACGTTTATATGTTGCAACGCCTTGAACATATCGACAGCTCTTTTCTTGTAGCTAGTTTGGTGCCTCAAGGTGGCAATGAATGATTCGAGAACCATTCAATGTATTGTGCATGATGAAGTATTGTGGAGGTCAAGAACCATCCCGACACTTTGTGCAGTTCCACTGAAATCCAGTTGAGCATCCTTGTTTGCATAAATACAGAAAAGGTGATTAGTATGACGCAACCTGTATTTAAATTCAGAGATGACTAGTTATGAGTTCACATTATTGGATAGTGTTTTCATTAGTATTCCATAACTTCACACTTTACAGTTTAAACATGCACCTACATGGTCCATGCAGAACACACATTTAAAAAATGGAACTCACCAGAAAGAACTCTACAACAACGTTGTACTTGCCCATCATAGCAACAAAGATCGGGATCTCCGAGTGTATAGATTGGACCTTCTGCTTCACCACTTCCTTCTGAGCTGATGTTAGTTTGGTCTTGTGGGCGTTAATGTAACCATCCTTCAACTGCCCCTTCTGATATTAAGATAGAGTGGCCTTCTTATTCCTGACATAACTGGAACTAGGCACTTCACGTAGTACATATTCTTCTTCAGAGGAGGAAGATTCCATTGTGCAAAGACAAGAGAACAACTAAATGCTAGCTATAAAAATATGAGAATGATTTGCAAGGGAAGGTATATCTACAATCGTAAATTGATACATGATGACTCGCAGGAGGAAATACTTATCACAATGTTGTTGTCTTGACATGACTTGTCCATTTCCAGTTGGAGGCCTGGTGAATCTGTTGGCATCCCTTTCACTATGCTAAATGGCTACATTTGTATGGCATCCCTTTTTGTTGCTGGTGACTCTGGCAGTACCATTCGTATGGGCTGAGGATGAAAATGAGAACTTATCACAGTATCAGTAGCACTTATGCACCTTTTTTGCACATGAGGCAGAAAAGGATCCACGAGAACTGATGATGCCTTCTCATAGCCTAGTTCATCAAATATTATGACATTAAACTGAGTGCTACCATTATATCTAAATACGACGGCGTCACCCATTTCTAGACCAAAGGTATCAACGAATTTCCCCCATCCCATTGTAAGGACAAGCTTTTCATTGTTCTTGGCAACTCCAATTTCAGAACTGCAATGATTTCGTGTTTCAAGTATCATGTCTCTTGGGAATTCACCCTTGAAACACTAAACAAATCATTCAAGGATGACCTGGAGAGGAACAATGAATATTTTTGTTTGAAAAATGGATCCTAAACAGGATAAAAAGAGATACTCTCTATAATCAAAAAAAATTGTCCGTTCAATATATCTGACTATATATCATACCAAGTGAAATAGAGAAGACTACTATCATAGGAACAATGTGAATGACAAAAGAATAGTACTAGTTGATAAAATATATGCTCACAAAGAGAAGCATCTTCATATCTTAACGGGAAAAGATGCAATACAATAGCTTCAATTGAACATTTACTCAAAACAGTACCATAATATAAGTAGCACAGCATGACAAAGCACGATCATGTGGATGAAGGCTGGTACTGACCTCTCTCTGGAAGATTATCTGAGACCAAGTTCATTTTCAGGTCCTAGTATCTTGCCATGAGGGGAATTTGTTCAAACTTTTTCAAGTCCTTGAGAGAGGCAACAGAGAAACTGCCCTAGTCATTCCAATATTTTCTTGTGTAGCTCAAATAAAATTAAGCATCCCTATTTGCTTGCAAAAAAGAAAAAGAAATATTTAAAACATGGCATTACATTAACAATGGGACTAACTGATGAAATGTATACTCACAAAGAGATGCATTTTCATTATCCTCATGGGAAATGATATGGTAGCAAGGACAACAGCTCTACTTGAATTGTATTATTACTTCATTTTAACAGTGGCTCTAACGGTCGCAAAATAGTGCCTCAATTTATTAGCAGCCTTAGATTAACATGCAAAACAATAGCACATTCTGATGAAAGTAGCTAAACAGTAGCACAATACCAATAGAGATGACAAAGCCCAGTCATATGGATGAAGGCCGTGGGCTGATACCAACCTTCGTTAGGAGGCTTATTCCAGACTTGCACCATATAGATGAAGCACTTCACTGGAAGCCATTCGTTAGTATCTTGTGCAGTTCCACTAAAATTTATGTTATCTGCTGATAACCCACAAGTATAGGGGATCGCAACCGTTTTCGAGGGTAGAGTATTCAACCCAAATTTATTGATTCGACACAAGGGGAGCCAAAGAATATTCTCAAGTATTAGCAGCTGAGTTGTCAATTCAACCACACCTGAAAGACTTAATATCTGCAGCAAAGTTTTTAGTAGCAAAGTAATATGGAAGTAATGGTAACAATGGCAAAAGTAACAGTAGTAGTTTCGTAGCGATTGTAACAGTGGCAACGGCAAATTAACTTAACAAAGATCAATATGTGAAAAGCTCGTAGGCAATGGACCAGTGATGGATAATTATGTCGGATGGCATTCATCATGCAACAGTTATAACCTAGGGTGACACAGAACTAGCTCCAATTCATCAATATAATGTAGGCATGTATTCTGTATATAGTCATACGTGCTTATGGAAAAGAACTTGCATGACATCGTTTGTCCTACCCTCCTGTGGCAGCGGGGTCCTAATGGTAACTAAGGGATATTAAGGCCTCCTTTTAATAGAGAACCGGACTAAAGCATTAGCACTTAGTGAATACATGAACTCCTCAAACTAGGGTAATCACCGGAAAGAATCCCAATTATTGTCACCTTGGGGTATGTGGATCATAACTCATAATAGGTGTCTACAACTTGCAAGATAGGATCAAGAACACAAATATATATTCATGAAAACATAATAGGTTCAGATCTGACATCATGGCACTTAGGCCCTAGTGGCAATCATTAAGCATAGCAAAGTCATAGCAACATCAATCTCAGAACATAGTGGATACTAGGGATCAAACCCTAACAAAACTAACTCGATTACATGATAAATCTCATCCAACACATCACCGTCCAGCAAGCCTACGATGGAGTTACTCACGCACGGCAGTGAGCACCATGAAATTGGTGATGGAGGAAGGTTGGTGATGATGATGGCGACGAATCCCCCTCTCCGGAGCCCCGAACGGACTCCGGATCAGCCCTCCCGATGAAGAACGGGAGGCGGCAACGGCTCCGTATTGTAAAACGTGATGAATCCTTCTCTCTGATTTTTTCCTCCGCGGATGTGAATATATACAATTGGAGTTAGGGTCGGAGGAGGTCCAGGGGACCCACAAGCCACCAGGGCGCGCCCCCCAGGCTTGTGGCCATTGGGTGGACCCCCTCTGGATGATTCTTTCACGAGTATTTTTTATATATTCCAAAAATATTCTCCTTAAATTTTAAGGTCAATCCGAGAACTTTTATTTCCGCACAAAAATAACACCATGGCAATTCTGCTGAAAACAACGTCAGTTTGGGTTAGTTCCACTCAAATCATGCAAATTGGAGTCCAAAACAAGGGCAAAAGAGTTTGGAAAAGTAGATACAATGGAGATGTATCATCTGCAAGCACGATCCCTGTTTGCAGAAGTAGAAATGAGGTGATGAAATCATAGAAAGACAACTACTTATTATATTAAGAGGGGCATCAAATCACAGTGCCAAAACAGTAGCAAAACATTGGCTCATTCCATGAGTGTCAATAAATTAAAATGCAAAAGAATATGATTACTTGTGTGATCACAGTTCCAGTGTTCATTACAACACCAAGATTTGATTCCTATTCTTCTTCCACTCGTTCTTCCCCTTCATCACTTGGTTCATTGACAGACAAGCTTGGCCTTCAATGTAAGATTTTGCATGTCAATTAGGGAGCACAAGTATTTCAATAAACAATAGCATTAATTTTCTGATGACAGTAGAAAAATAGAGGCAAACATTAGTAAAATGTCATTATCTTACCTCAATGGGATATTATGGTGCACATACGGATAGGAAGTTTGATCTCGTTTTGTGTAGTTCCACGAAATCAAGGTCAAAATAGCAACTAGTAGAAGTTTTGATATTCTTGTTTGCACAAAGAGGTATAAAGGAAACAATTACTAACCAATAACGGTTGATAACTTGTACGCCCACAACAAAAAACATCTACCTTAACTTAATGGGAAAAAGCAGGATAGTAGCAATTATCAAATAGTGTCATTGATTCATATTAACAAAGACATTGTCTTAACAATACATTGGTTAAACATGTACACCCACCGATCCACAATAAGTGTTGCAGTTTAGAACTAAGGTTCAATAATTACTTTTAAGACTATCATTGCTTAATTTTACCAGTGGCATTAGATTAACAAAAATCTTAAACAATTGCATGGGAGAGTGGGAACAACAGCACCATGTGCTTCCATTGACGTATAAACGGGTGATGCAGAGTTTGTTGCAACAAAGAAACAAGCCACATATCTGAGTTGGTCTCATTTTTGTTCACTTAATGTGAAAAGATAGCAATACAATAGCTTCAATTAAACATTTTAATCAAAACAGTACCATAATATAAGTAGCACATCATGTCAAATCACACTGCACACTCATGTGGATGAAGGCTGGTATTGAACTCTCATGAGGGAGATTTAAAACGACTCATAAGCAAGATATCAAAGAAATTTGCCAACACAGATAGGAAGTCTGATCTTCTTTTGTGCAATTCCACTAAAATTAAGCAATCAAGCAACATTGCCGGTGTGACATTTTAGTTGAACAGCACAAAACACTCTTAAAACAAAAGTGTTCTGTGCAGTGCACCAAAAGCTCACAATAGCAACGAGGAAATAGATATCCATATTTGCACAGAGGTAAAGAGGAAACAATTACTGGCCAATAACAGAGGATGACACATACGGCCACAAAAAGAAGCACCTAAGTATGTCTCGTTGCTCCTCCAATCACCGTTTTAATAAATAATGAAGTGCGGGCCATGCCAACTCGACCCAGGTGGGTGAGGAAGAAACTCACGGCTCGGTCCAGTCAAGTGACAGACGAGACCTGCTCGATGTAGGATGAAATGCTTCTCCCGTATGATGCGATCGAAGGACGGATGAAAAATTGTTCAAACATACAAAATTACAGTGGTAAGAAACGCTTCTCCTTTTAATAGTAGGTGTATAGATATCACAATTGCAACTTGCATGAGACCAAACACATATTTTTTTGTCACAACCTGTTGATACCTACTTCCCTACATTCTCTCAGCCCCATGGTTTGTATCATAGCATGCATCACATAAGCATTCCTTAGAACTGTTAGAAGATATACATGAACATTATAGAGCTAACTGAAACATGAAGGTGCTAAAAGAGGTCAAAATTTATTGGTTTATATATATGTAAGCTGACAGTACACTGCTTGTAATGTAGAAACCTTAGCAAAACTTCTTAAAAGCATTCATCATTTCAAATATTGTGTGCGGTGCAAAAGAAGAAGACAAAAAAGGAATCAACATAAGGAAGGAGTGTGATGACTTAGTCAAATGCATCAGGTTCTATGGGCAAGAAATATTGCATGAGCAGAAGATAAGGGAATGGAAGATCTTGCCGTTTCCAGACTAAGATGGCTCTGATTTGGGAGAAGTACACGCGGGGTAAGGCGAAGGGGAGCAACGACCATTCCGGTCAGTTAGGTGGCAGCCGATGCACACATGGGAGAGGGAGTAGGGAAGGGAGCACAGCGGACCGACGGCCTTCGTCGCATAGGCTAGTGATTGCTTGTATCTGCGTTGGTAATTCCCCGAAGAGGAGAGGATGATGCAGCACAACACTACTAGGGAAAAGCTTATAGGCAGACGCTTACTAGTAGCGTGGGTTTATACCCCTTGCTACTGCTACTTACTAGTAGCGCGAGTTTTTACCCCTCACTACTACTAAGTTGATAGTAGTAGCGCGGGTCTTTACCCCTCGCTACTACTAAGTTGTCTCTACTGTGCCCCCCTGGGACAATGCCATAGTAGTAGCGAGGGGTATAAAACCGTGCTACTACTGAGTTGATGTTGGGGAACGTAGTAATTTCAAAAAAAATCCTACGCACACGCAAGATCATGGTGATGCATAGCAACGAGAGGGGAGAGTGTTGTCTACGTACCCTCGTAGACCGTAAGCGGAAGCGTTATATCAACGCGGTTGATGTAGTCGTACGTCTTCACGATCCGACCGATCCAAGTACCGAAAGCACGGCACCTCCGAGTTCTGCACACGTTCAGCTCGATGACGTCCCCGCCTTCTCGATCCAGCAAGAGGGGCGAAGTAGTAGATGAGTTCCGGCAGCACGACGGCGTGGTGACGGTGTTGGTGAAGAACAATCTCCGCAGGGCTTCGCCTAAGCACTACGAAAACTATGACGGAGGATAAACTAGAGGGGACGGGGTTTCCGGCACCCCGCTTGGTGTTTCTTGATGTGTCTTGGGTGCTAGCCCTACCCCTCTATTTATATGTTGAGCCTTGGGGTCGAAACTTGGAGTAAAAGCTTCCACAAAGTCGGTTTCACCCGAAAGGCAAGAGTCCTTCTCGGACTCCAGGGCCAGACGCCAGGGGCCCTGGCGTCTGGCCCCTGGACTCCGCAAAACTTCCTTTTGCGCTTTCCAAAAACCTCGTGGGCTTTCCCCTTTGGCCCAGATAAAGTGTTCTCGTGCCCAAACATTTCGGGAAACATCCGGAACCCCTTCCGATGGATTCCGGAACCTTTCCGGAGATCAAACACTACTATCCACATATCAATCTTTACTTCCGGACCATTCCGGAGTTCCTCGTCATATCCGTGATCTCATCCAAAACTCCGAACAACATTCGGTCACCAACATACATAACTCATAGTACTATATCGTCAACGAACGTTAAGCGTGCGGACCCTACGGGTTCGAGAACTATGTAGACATGACCGAGACACCTCTCTGGTCAATAACCAATAGCGGGACCTGGATGCCCATATTGGCTCCTACATATTCTACGAAGATCTTTATCGGTCAGACCGCATAACAACATACGTTGTTCCCTTTGTCATCGGTATGTTACTTGCCCGAGATTCGATCGTCGGTATCTCAATACCTAGTTCAATCTCGTTACCGGCAAGTCTCTTTACTCGTTCTGTAATACATCATCCCACAACTAACTCATTAGTTGCAATGCTTGCAAGGCTTATAGTGATGTGCATTACCGAGTGGGCCCAGAGATACCTCTCCGATAATCGGAGTGACAAATCCTAATCTCGAAATACGCCAACCCAACAAGTACCTTCGGAGACACCTGTAGAGCACCTTTATAATCACCCAGTTACGTTGTGACGTTTGGTAGCACACAAAGTGTTCCTCAGGTAAACGGGAGTTGCATAATCTCATAGTCATAGGAACATGTATAAGTCATGAAGAAAGCAATAGCAACATACTAAACGATCGAGTGCTAAGCTAACGGAATGGGTCAAGTCAATCACATCATTCTCCTAATGATGTGATCCCGTTAATCAAATGACAACTCATGTCAATGGCTAGGAAACATAACCATCTTTGATCAACGAGCTAGTCAAGTAGAGGCATACTAGTGACACTCTGTTTGTCTATGTATTCACACAAGTATTATGTTTCCGGTTAATACAATTCTAGCATGAATAATAAACATTTATCATGATATAAGGAAATAAATAATAACTTTATTATTGCCTCTAGGGCATATTTCCTTCAGTCTCCCACTTGCACTAGAGTCAATAATCTAGATTACACAGTAATGATTCTAACACCCATGGAGCCTTGGTGCTGATCATGTTTTGCTCGTGGAAGAGGCTTAGTCAACGGGTCTGCAACATTCAGATCCGTATGTATCTTGCAAATTTCTATGTCTCCCACCTGGACTAGATCCCGGATGGAGTTGAAGCGTCTCTTGATGTGCTTGGTTCTCTTGTGAAATCTGGATTCCTTCGCCAAGGCAATTGCACCAGTATTGTCACAAAAGATTTTCATTGGACCCGATGCACTAGGTATGACACCTAGATCGGATATGAACTCCTTCATCCAGACTCCTTCATTTGCTGCTTCCGAAGCAGCTATGTACTCCGCTTCACACGTAGATCCCGCCACGACGCTTTGTTTAGAACTGCACCAACTGACAGCTCCACCGTTCAATGTAAACACGTATCCGGTTTGCGATTTAGAATCGTCCGGATCAGTGTCAAAGCTTGCATCAACGTAACCATTTACGACTAGCTCTTTGTCACCTCCATAAACGAGAAACATATCCTTAGTCCTTTTCAGGTATTTCAGGATGTTCTTGACCGCTGTCCAGTGATCCACTCCTGGATTACTTTGGTACCTCCCTGCTAAACTTATAGCAAGGCACACATCAGGTCTGGTACACAGCATTGCATACATGATAGAGCCTATGGCTGAAGCATAGGGAACATCTTTCATCTTCTCTCTATCTTCTGCAGTGGTCGGGCATTGAGTCTTACTCAACTTCACACCTTGTAACACAGGCAAGAACCCTTTCTTTGCTTGATCCATTTTGAACTTCTTCAAAACTTTGTCAAGGTATGTGCTTTGTGAAAGTCCAATTAAGCGTCTTGATCTATCTCTATAGATCTTGATGCCCAATATATAAGCAGCTTCACCGAGGTCCTTCATTGAAAAACTCTTATTCAAGTATCCCTTTATGCTATCCAGAAATTCTATATCATTTCCAATCAGCAATATGTCATCCACATATAATATCAGAAATGCTACAGAGCTCCCACTCACTTTCTTGTAAATACAGGCTTCTCCAAAAGTCTGTACAAAACCAAATGCTTTGATCACACTATCAAAGCGTTTATTCCAACTCCGAGAGGCTTGCACCAGTCCATAAATGGATCGCTGGAGCTTGCACACTTTGTTAGCTCCCTTTGGATCGACAAAACCTTCCGGTTGCATCATATACAACTCTTCTTCCAGAAATCCATTCAGGAATGCAGTTTTTACATCCATTTGCCAAATTTCATAATCATAAAATGCGGCAATTGCTAACATGATTCGGACAGACTTAAGCATCGCTACGGGTGAGAAGGTCTCATCGTAGTCAATCCCTTGAACTTGTCGAAAACCTTTCGCAACAAGTCGAGCTTTATAGACAGTAACATTACCGTCAGCGTCAGTCTTCTTCTTGAAGATCCATTTATTCTCAATGGCTTGCCGATCATCGGGCAAGTCAACCAAAGTCCACACTTTGTTCTCATACATGGATCCCATCTCAGATTTCATGGCCTCAAGCCATTTTGCGGAATCTGGGCTCACCATCGCTTCTTCATAGTTCGTAGGTTCGTCATGGTCTAGTAACATAACCTCCAGAACAGGATTACCGTACCACTCTGGTGCGGATCTTACTCTGGTTGACCTACGAGGTTCAGTAACAACTTGATCTGAAGTTTCATGATCATCATCATTAACTTCCTCACTAATTGGTATAGACGTCACAGGAACCGGTTTCTGTGATGAACTACTTTCCAATAAGGGAGCAGGTACGGTTACCTCATCAAGTTCTACTTTCCTCCCACTCACTTCTTTCGAGAGAAACTCCTTCTCTAGAAAGGATCCATTCTTAGCAACGAATGTTTTGCCTTCGGATCTGTGATAGAAGGTGTACCCAACAGTCTCCTTTGGGTATCCTATGAAGACACATTTCTCCGATTTGGGTTCGAGCTTATCAGGTTGAAGCTTTTTCACATAAGCATCGCAGCCCCAAACTTTAAGAAACGACAACTTTGGTTTCTTGCCAAACCACAGTTCATAAGGCGTCGTCTCAACGGATTTCGATGGTGCCCTATTTAACGTGAATGCAGCCGTCTCTAAAGCATAACCCCAAAATGATAGCGGTAAATCAGTAAGAGACATCATAGATCGCACCATATCTAGTAAAGTACGATTACGACGTTCGGACACACCATTACGCTGTGGTGTTCCGGGTGGCGTGAGTTGCGAAACTATTCCGCATTGTTTCAAATGTAGACCAAACTCGTAACTCAAATATTCTCCTCCACGATCAGATCGTAGAAACTTTATTTTCTTGTTACGATGATTTTCAACTTCACTCTGAAATTCTTTGAACTTTTCAAATGTTTCAGACTTATGTTTCATTAAGTAGATATACCCATATCTGCTTAAATCATCTGTGAAGGTGAGAAAATAACGATATCCGCCGCGAGCCTCAACATTCATCGGACCACATACATCTGTATGTATGATTTCCAACAAATCTGTTGCTCGCTCCATAGTTCCGGAGAACGGCGTTTTAGTCATCTTGCCCATGAGGCATGGTTCGCAAGTACCAAGTGATTCATAATCAAGTGATTCCAAAAGTCCATCAGTATGGAGTTTCTTCATGCGCTTTACACCAATATGACCCAAACGGCAGTGCCACAAATAAGTTGCACTATCATTATCAACTCTGCATCTTTTGGTTTCAACATTATGAATATGTGTATCACTACTATCGAGATTCATCAAAAATAGACCACTCTTCAAGGGTGCATGACCATAAAAGATATTACTCATATAAATAGAACAACCATTATTCTCTGATTTAAATGAATAACCGTCTCGCATCAAACAAGATCCAGATATAATGTTCATGCTCAACGCTGGCACCAAATAACAATTATTTAGGTCTAATACTAATCCCGAAGGTAGATGTAGAGGTAGCGTGCCGACGGCGATCACATCGACTTTGGAACCGTTTCCCACGCGCATCGTCACCTCGTCCTTGGCCAGTGTTCGCTTAATCCGTAGTCCCTGTTTTGAGTTGCAAATATTAGCAACAGAACCAGTATCAAATACCCAGGTGCTACTGCGAGCTCTGGTAAGGTACACATCAATAACATGTATATCACATATACCTTTGTTCACCTTGCCATCCTTCTTATCCGCCAAATACTTGGGGCAGTTCCGCTTCCAGTGACCAGTCTGCTTGCAGTAGAAGCACTCAGTCTCAGGCTTAGGTCCAGACTTGGGTTTCTTCTCTTGAGCAGCAACTTGCTTGCTGTTCTTCTTGAAGTTCCCCTTCTTCTTCCCTTTGCCCTTTTTCTTGAAACTGGTGGTCTTATTAACCATCAACACTTGATGCTCCTTCTTGATTTCTACCTCCGCAGCTTTTAGCATTGCGAAGAGCTCGGGAATCGTCTTATCCATCCCTTGCATGTTATAGTTCATCACGAAGCTCTTGTAGCTTGGTGGCAGTGATTGAAGAATTCTGTCAATGACGCTATCATCCGGAAGATTAACTCCCAGTTGAATCAAGTGATTATTATACCCAGACATTTTGAGTATATGCTCACTGACAGAACTATTCTCCTCCATCTTACAGCTGTAGAACTTATTGGAGACTTCATATCTCTCAATCCGGGCATTTGCTTGAAATATTAACTTCAACTCCTGGAACATCTCATATGCTCCATGACGTTCAAAATGTCGTTGAAGTCCCGGTTCTAAGCCGTAAAGCATGGCACACTGAACTATCGAGTAGTCATCAGCTTTGCTCTGCCAGACGTTCATAACATCTGGTGTTGCTCCTGCAGCAGGTTTGGCACCTAGCAGTGCTTCCAGGACGTAATTCTTCTGTGCAGCAATGAGGATAATCCTCAAGTTACGGACCCAGTCCGTGTAATTGCTACCATCATCTTTCAACTTTGCTTTCTCAAGGAACGCATTAAAATTCAACGGAACAACAGCACGGGCCATCTATCTACAATCAACATAGACAAGCAAGATACTATCAGGTACTAAGTTCATGATAAATTTAAGTTCAATTAATCATATTACTTAAGAACTCCCACTTAGATAGACATCCCTCTAATCCTCTAAGTGATCACGTGATCCATATCAACTAAACCATAACCGATCATCACGTGAAATGGAGTAGCTTTCAATGGTGAACATCACTATGTTGATCATATCTACTATATGATTCACGCTCGACCTTTCGGTCTCAGTGTTCCGAGGCCATATCTGCATATGCTAGGCTCGTCAAGTTTAACCTGAGTATTCTGCGTGTGCAAAACTGGCTTGCACCCGTTGTAGATGGACGTAGAGCTTATCACACCCGATCATCACGTGGTGTCTGGGCACGACGAACTTTGGCAACGGTGCATACTCAGGGAGAACACTTTTATCTTGAAATTTAGTGAGAGATCATCTTATAATGCTACCGTCAATCAAAGCAAGATAAGATGCATAAAAGATAAACATCACATGCAATCAATATAAGTGATATGATATGGCCATCATCATCTTGTGCTTGTGATCTCCATCTCCGAAGCACCGTCCTGATCACCATCGTCACCGGCGCGACACCTTGATCTCCATCGTAGCATCGTTGTCGTCTCGCCAATCTTATGCTTCTACGACTATCGCTACCGCTTAGTGATAAAGTAAAGCATTACAGGGCGATTGCATTGCATACAATAAAGCGACAACCATATGGCTCCTGCCAGTTGCCGATAACTCGGTTACAAAACATGATCATCTCATACAATAAAATTTAGCATCATGCTTTGACCATATCACATCACAACATGCCCTGCAAAAACAAGTTAGACGTCCTCTACTTTGTTGTTGCAAGTTTTTACGTGGCTGCTACGGGCTGAGCAAGAACCGTTCTTACCTACGCATCAAAACCACAATGATAGTTTGTCAAGTTGGTGCTGTTTTAACCTTCACAAGGACCGGGCGTAGCCACACTCGGTTCAACTAAAGTTGGAGAAACTGACACCCGCCAGCCACCTGTGTGCAAAGCACGTCGGTAGAACCAGTCTCGTGTAAGCGTACGCGTAATGTCGGTCCAGGCCGCTTCATCCAACAATACCGCCGAACCAAAGTATGACATGCTGGTAAGCAGTATGACTTATATCGCCCACAACTCACTTGTGTTCTACTCGTGCATATGACATCTACGCATAAAACCTGGCTCGGATGCCACTGTTGGGGAACGTAGTAATTTCAAAAAATTTCCTACGCACACGCAAGATCATGGTGATGCATAGCAACGAGAGGGGAGAGTGTTGTCTACATACCCTCGTAGACCGTAAGCGGAAGCGTTATATCAACGTGTTGATGTAGTCGTACGTCTTCACGATCCGACCGATCCAAGTACCGAAAGCACGGCACCTCCGAGTTATGCACACGTTCAGCTCGATGACGTCCCCGCCTTCTCGATCCAGCAAGAGGGGCGAAGTAGTAGATGAGTTCCGGCAGCACGACGGCGTGGTGACGGTGTTGGTGAAGAACAATCACCGCAGGGCTTTGCCTAAGCACTATGAAAACTATGGCGGAGGATAAACTAGAGGGGACGGGGTTGCCGGCACACGGCTTGGTGTTTCTTGATGTGTCTTGGGTGCTAGCCCTACCCCTCTATTTATATGTTGAGCCTTCGGGTCGAAACTTGGAGTAAAAGCCTCCACAAAGTCGGTTTCACCCGAAAGGCAAGAGTCCTTCTCGGACTCCAGGGCCAGACGCCAGGGTTCCCGGCGTCTGGACCCAGACGCCAGGGACCCTGGTGTCTGGCCCCTGGACTCCGCAAAACTACCTTTTGCGCTTTCCAAAAACCTCGTGGGCTTTCCCCTTTGGCCCAGATAAAGTGTTCTCGTGCCCAAACATTTCGGGAAACATCCGGAACCCCTTCCGATGGATTCCGGAACCTTTCCGGAGATCAAACACTACTATCCACATATCAATCTTTACTTCCGGACCATTCCGGAGTTCCTCGTCATATCCGTGATCTCATCCAAAACTCCGAACAACATTCGGTCACCAACATACATAACTCATAGTACTATATCGTCAACGAACGTTAAGCGTGCGGACCCTACGGGTTCGAGAACTATGTAGACATGACCGAGACACCTCTCTGGTCAATAACCAATAGCGGGACCTGGATGCCCATATTGGCTCCTACATATTCTACGAAGATCTTTATCGGTCAGACCGCATAACAACATACGTTGTTCCCTTTGTCATCGGTATGTTACTTGCCCGAGATTCGATCGTCGGTATCTCAATACCTAGTTCAATCTCGTTACCGGCAAGTCTCTTTACTCGTTCTGTAATACATCATCCCGCAACTAACTCATTAGTTGCAATGCTTGCAAGGCTTATAGTGATGTGCATTACCGAGTGGGCCCAGAGATACCTCTCCGACAATCGGAGTGACAAATCCTAATCTCGAAATACGCCAACCCAACAAGTACCTTCGGAGACACCTGTAGAGCACCTTTATAATCACCCAGTTACGTTGTGACGTTTGGTAGCACACAAAGTGTTCCTCAGGTAAACGGGAGTTGCATAATCTCATAGTCATAGGAACATGTATAAGTCATGAAGAAAGCAATAGCAACATACTAAACGATCGAGTGCTAAGCTAACGGAATGGGTCAAGTCAATCACATCATTCTCCTAATGATGTGATCCTGTTAATCAAATGACAACTCATGTCAATGGCTAGGAAACATAACCATCTTTGATCAACGAGCTAGTCAAGTAGAGGCATACTAGTGACACTCTGTTTGTCTATGTATTCACACAAGTATTATGTTTCCGGTTAATACAATTCTAGCATGAATAATAAACATTTATCATGATATAAGGAAATAAATAATAACTTTATTATTGCCTCTAGGGCATATTTCCTTCAGTTGATAGTAGTAGCGCGGGTTTATACCCCTCGCTACTACTAAGTACGAGGTAGGTGAAGTCTCCATATCCTCGGCCGAATCCCTCCTCTCTCTCACTCTCCCCCCTCTCTCCATAAGCTCTCCCATGGTGCTCCTTGAAGGAAATATGCCCTAGAGGCAATAATAAAGTTATTATTTATTTCCTTATATCATGATAAATGTTTATTATTCATGCTAGATTTGTATTAACCGGAAACATGACACATGTGTGAATACATAGACAAACAGAGTGTCACTAGTATGCCTCTACTTGACTAGCTCGTTGATCAAAGATGGTTATGTTTCCTAGCCATAGACATGAGTTGTCATTTGATTAACGGGATCATATCATTAGGAGAATGATGTGATTGACTTGACCCATTCCGTTAGCTTAGCACTCGATCGTTTAGTATGTTGCTATTGCTTTCTTCATGACTTATACATGTTCCTATGACTATGAGATTATGCAACTCCCGTTTACCTGAGGAACACTTTGTGTGCTACCAAACGTCACAACGTAACTGGGTGATTATAAAGGTGCTCTGCAAGTGTCTCTGAAGGTACTTGTTGGGTTGGCGTATTTCGAGATTAGGATTTGTCACTCCCATTGTCGGAGAGGTATCTCTGGGTCCACTCGGTAATGCACATCACTATAAGCCTTGCAAGCATTGCAACTAATGAGTTAGTTGCGGGATGATGTATTACAGAACGAGTAAAGAGACTTGCCGGTAACGAGATTGAACTAGGTATTGAGATACCGACGATCGAATCTCGGGCAAGTAACATACCGTTGACAAAGGGAACAACGTATGTTGTTATGCGGTTTGACTGATAAAGATCTTCGTAGAATATGTGGGAGCCAATATGAGCATCTAGGTTCCGCTATTGGTTATTGACCGGAGACGTGTCTCGGTCATGTCTACATTGTTCTCGAACCCGTAGGGTCCGCACGCTTAAAGTTCGATGACAGTTATATTATGAGTTTATGTGTTTTGATGTACCGAAGGTAGTTCGTAGTCCCGGATGAGATCGGGGACATGACGAGGAGTCTCGAAATGGTCGGGACGTAAAGATCGATATACTGGACGACTATATTCGGACATCGGAAAGGTTCCGAGTGATTCGGGTATTTTTCGGAGTACCGGAGAGTTACGGGAATTCGCCGGGGAGTATATGGGCCTCATTGGGCTTTAGGGGAAAGAGAGAGGAGAGGCTGGGCGCCCCCCAAGGCCTAGTCCGAATTGGACTAGGGGGAGGGGCTGCGCCCCCTCCTTCCTTCTCTTCTCTCTCCCCTTTCCTTGACTCCTACTCCTACTACTTGGAAGGGGGGAATCCTACTCCCGGTGGGAGTAGGACTCCCCTAGGGCGCGCCATAGAGAGGGCCAGCCCTCCCCCTCCTCCACTCCTTTATGTACGGGGAGTGGGGCACCCCTTGGAGACACAACAATTGATCCTTTGGATCTCTTAGCCGTGTGCGGTGCCCCCCTCCACCATAGTCCACCTCGATAATATCGTAGCGGTGCTTAGGCGAAGCCCTGCGTCGGTAGAACATCATCATCGTCACCACGCCGTCGTGCTGACGGAACTCTCCCTCGAAGCTTTGCTGGATCGGAGCTCGCGGGACGTCATCGAGCTGAACGTGTGCTGAACTCGGAGGTGCCGTACATTCGGTACTTGGATCGGTCGGATCGTGAAGACGTACGACTACATCAACCGCATTGTGCTAGCGCTTCCGCTTTCGGTCTACGAGGGTACGTGGACACACTCTCCCCTCTCGTTGCTATGCATCACCATGATCTTGCGTGTGCTAGGAAATTTTTGAAATTACTACGTTCCCCAACAGTGGTATCCGAGCCTGGTTTTATGCGTTGATGTAATATGCACGAGTAGAACACAAGTGAGTTGTGGGCGATATAAGTCATACTGCTTACCAGCATGTCACACTTTGGTTCGGCGGTATTGTTGGATGAAGCGGCCCGGACCGACATTACGCGTACGCTTACGCGAGACTAGTTCTACCGACGTGCTTTGCACACAGGTGGCTGGCGGGTGTCAGTTTCTCCAACTTTAGTTGAACCGAGAGTGGCTACGCCCGGTCCTTGAGAAGGTTAAAACAGCACTAACTTGACAAACTATCGTTGTGGTTTTGATGCGTAGGTAAGAACGGTTCTTGCTCAGCCCGTAGCAGCCACGTAAAACTTGCAACAACAAAGTAGAGGACGTCTAACTTGTTTTTGCAGGGCATGTTGTGATGTGATATGGTCAAGACATGATGCTATATTTTATTGTATGAGATGATCATGTTTTGTAACCGAGTTATCGGCAACTGGCAGGAGCCATATGGCTGTCGCTTTATTGTATGCAATGCAATCGCCCTGTAATGCTTTACTTTATCACTAAGCGGTAGCGATAGTCGTAGAAGCATAGATTGGCGAGACGACAACGATGCTACGATGGAGATCAAGGTGTCGCGCCGGTGACGATGGTGATCATGACGGTGCTTCGGAGATGGAGATCACAAGCACAAGATGATGATGGCCATATCATATCACTTATATTGATTGCATGTGATGTTTATCTTTTTATGCATCTTATCTTGCTTTGATTGACGGTAGCATTATAAGATGATCTCTCACTAAATTATCAAGGTATAAGTGTTCTCCCTGAGTATGCACCGTTGCGAAAGTTCTTCGTGCTGAGACACCACGTGATGATCGGGTGTGATAGGCTCTACGTTCAAATACAATGGGTGCAAAACAGTTGCACACGCGGAATACTCAGGTTAAACTTGATGAGCCTAGCATATAACAGATATGGCCTCAGAACACGGAGACCGAAAGGTCGAGCGTGAATCATATAGTAGATATGATCAACATAGTGATGTTCACCATTGAAACTACTCCATCTCACATGATGATCGGACATGGTTTAGTTGATTTGGATCACGTGATCACTTAGAGGATTAGAGGGATGTCTATCTAAGTGGGAGTTCTTAAGTAATATGATTAATTGAACTTAAATTTATCATGAACTTAGTCTTGGTAGTATTAGCATATCTATGTTGTAGATCAATAGCTCGCGTTGTTGCTTCCCTATGTTTTATATATGTTCCTAGAGAAAACTAAGTTGAAAGATGTTAGTAGCAATGATGCGGATTGGATCCGTGATATGAGGTTTATCCTCATTGGTGCACAGAAGAATTATGTCCTTGATGCACTGCTAGGTGACAGACCTATTGCAGGAGCAGATGCAGACGTTATGAACGTTTGGCTAGCTCAATATGATGACTACTTGATAGTTTAGTGCACCATGCTTAACGGCTTAGAATCGGGACTTCAAAGACGTTTTGAACGTCATGGACCATATGAGATGTTCTAGGAGTTGAAGTTAATATTTCAAGCAAATACCCGAGTTGAGAGATATGAAGTCTCCAACAAGTTCTATAGCTAAAAGATGGAGGAGAATAGCTCAAGCAGTGAGCATGTGCTCAGATTGTCTGGCTACTACAATCGCTTGAATCAAGTGGGAGTTAATCTTACAGATAAAATAGTGATTGACAGAATTCTCTAGTCACCATCACCAAGTTAGTAGAAACTTCGTGATGAACTATAATATGCAAGGGATGACGAAAGTAATTCCCAAGCTCTTCGTGATGCTGAAATCGACGAAGGTAGAAATCAAGAAAAACATCAAGTGTTGATGGTTAACAAGACCACTAGTTTCAAGAAAAGAGCAAAGGGAAGAAGGGGAACTTCAAGAAGAACGGCAAGCAAGTTGCTGCTCAAGTGAAGAAGCCCAAGTCTGGACCTAAGCCTGAGACTGAGTGCTTCTACTGCAAAGGGACTGGTCACTGGAAGCGGAACTGCCCCAAGTATTTGGTGGATAAGAAGGATGGCAAAGTGAACAAAGCTATATTTGATATACATGTTATTGATGTGTACTGTGACGCCCTTGTTTCAATCGTACACTGATCATACACGCAAATGTGTACGATCAAGATCAAGGACTCACGGGAAGATATCACAACACAACTCTAGACACAAATTGAAATAATACAAGCTTTATATTACAAGCCAGGGGCCTCGAGGGCTCGAATACATGAGCTCGATTACACAAGAGTCAGCGGAAGCAACAATATCTGAGTACAGACATAAGTTGAACAGGGATGCCTTAAGAAGGCTAGCACAAAAAGCAACACGATCGAAGAGGCAAGGCCTCCTGCCTGGGAGCCTCCTAACTACTCCTGGTCGTCAGCGGTCTCCACGTAGTAGCAGGCATCAGCGGTGGCATCTGGCTCCTGGGCTCCGACATCTGATTGCATCAACCGGAAAGAAGAAGAAAGGGGCAAAGGGGAAGCAAAGCAACCGTGAGTACTCATCCAAAGTACTCGCAAGCAAGGATCTACACTACATATGCAACATTATCAAAGGAAGGTTGTATATGTGGACTGGGCTGCAGCAATGCCAGAATAGAGGGAAGGCATAGTCCTACCGAAGACTAGCATCTTCTGGAAACCACCATCTTGCAGCAACAGGAGGGAGTAGAGTAGCATAAAGTAAAGTAGTAGAAGTGTTATCAACCTCGGCCAGAGATCCTTTCTCGACTCCCTGCGAGAAAGCAATCCCAGAGCCATACTATCCAGTTCCAATTATAATCCAAGTCTCATCACAAGTATCCAGTTCTAGTTGTATCGATCGGGATACAACTCCAAGTGTCCTTTACCGTAGGACAGGCTATCGATAGATGTTTTCTTCCCTGCAGGGGTGCACCAACTTACCCACCATGCTTGATTAACTCGGGCCGGACACACTTTCCTGGGTCATGCCCGGCCTCGGCCAAACAATACGCCGCAACCCGACCTAGGCTTAATAGAGAGTTCAAGCACGCCGGACTAAACCTATGCCCCCAGGGGTCATGGGCCATCGCCCCGGGAACTCCTGCACGTTGCGTGGGCGGCCGGTGAGCAGACCTAGCTACCTCCTTAAAAAGGTAGGAGCTTACCGGTCCAACCCGGCGCGCGCCGCTCAGTCGCTTGACGTCTATTAAGCTTCGGCTGATGCATACGACGCAGAACGCCCATACTATGCCCACGTGATGGTTAGTGCTATCAGGCCAGAGGCCCCTCGGATCAAATATCCAAATCGTAGTGGATTAGGAGCACGCGGTAACAAGCAGAGACTCACGAAAGATGTGACCCCCGTCGCCCCGTCTCGAGGACTTGCGGCAAGGGCTAGGAATGCCCGGCCACGCCTCGTAATTATCTCGCGGGCACCTTCCAGGTCAACCCGTCTCCACATCACTCGCGGGTACCCCTCAGGGTCGACCCGCCTTTCCAAGTAACAATTGTAAAGTCTAAGTATCCGTGTGTCCAAACATCAAGGGGAAAACCCGAGGAATCACCCCCGGTGGATTCCACTCGATGTAATCATCAAGGTGAACGTAAGAGGAATCACCCCCGAGGTTCACACTTGAGGGGTTGCACGACAGAGTCGTATCGAAAGTGGTTAAGGCGGAATCACCCTCGATGACCACGACCGAATAGCTACACTACAGGGTTAACATCAGAAGTGCTGTAGAGGTCTCACCCTCGGCACTCGATAGTAACCCAGCAGTGTCGAGCAACTAAGGAGAAAGTGATGTGCGATGCCGGGGTCTGGTCTTCGATCCCGTTGATCGGGTCTTCGATGATGAAGCAGGGGCAACAAGGTCAAGGTGGGGGTCACTGATGGATCACTAACCAACCTATACTAAGCAGTTTAGGATAAGCAAATAAGATACAATGAGCAGGTTACAAAAGCAGGCTATGCATCAGAATAGGAGCAAACAATAACAGTAGCAAAATCTAATGCAAGCATGAGAGAATGGAATGGGCGATATCGGGATGATCAAAAGGGGGGCTTGCCTAGTTGCTCTGGCAAGGAGGGGTCGTCGTCGACGTAGTCGATCATAGGGGCGGCATCAGTCTCGGGGTCTACCGGAGAGAAGAGGGGGAAGAAACAGTAAATATAAAGCAGGCAAAGCATCACAAAGCATAACATGGCAATATGCGGTGCCGGGTGTGACCTAACTTAAGGCTACATGATATAGGTGAAGGGGGAATTCAACCGGGAATGTTTTCCCGGTTCCGGACCTGTGTCAGACAAATGATCGGAGGGGGAATGTTCCATGTTCAGATAGTTAGAGGCATCTGACTGATGAATGGACCGCGTATTCGGATTCATTGGATTTTTCTGAGCAACTTTCATATAGAAAACATTTTTATCCGAGTTACGGTTTATTTTCTATGAATTTTCAAAGATTAAACCATTTTCTAGATTTATTTAAATTAACAGAAAAGATAAAATGACGTCAGCATGACGTGCTGATGACGTCAGCAGTCAACAGACTCGCTGACTAGGTCAAACTGACCAGTGGGTCCTACATGTCATAGACAGTGGACTAACATTGGGTTATTTTAATTAAACGTGGCTAATTAGCAGTTGGGCCCCACATGTCAATGACTATTTAGTTTAACTATTGATTTTAATTAGAAAACATTTTAGGTAAATTAATTATTTGTGGGGCCCGCACGTCAGTGCCACTGGGCTGCCCAGTCAGCACGTTGACTGGGTCAAACCCAGTCAACGGGGCCTGCTGGCAGTGACCCAGGGGTGGCCCCAGGTGTGCCACGTCGGCGGTGGCCGGAGTCGCGACGCCGGCGACCAAAACAGCGGCGGGGCTCGCCGGACTTCGCCGGAAAAACGCCACAGGGGGCCGTTTCGAGCGCGGCTGGGCTCGTTCGGACACAGGAGGGGCGGCGCATCCAACTGCGACCTTTGCTCGGGCGGGGGCGGGCTGCAACGACGACGGCGTCGAGCGGGGCGGACGGCCGGAACGGGCGTTGGCGGGGATCGGGCTACGGGGCTCGGCGAGAGCAGCGGATGCGCGCGTTGGGCCCCTGGGAACCCCAGGAGCACGATGCGGTGCTCGGCCGCATGTGACAGCGACCATGACCACGGCGCCGAGCTCGTCGGTGGCAACGCGCTCGGGCGACGGCGGGCGAGCTAGCTAGGAGGCGCGCGAGAGCGAAAGGACAGGGGGAGGAGGGGGAGAAGCTCACGGCGAGGCTGTAGGGGGACGGCAGCGTGCTCGGGGAGGCTCGTCGGAGGCGTACGGCGACGGCGATCGGCGACGGCCGGGGTTGGGGAGGAGCTCGATCCCGAGGCTGTGGTGGCGTCGGGCTCGATCCCGAGGGCGGAGAGGAAGTAGATGAAGAAGGTGGAGCGGTCGGGCTTGTCGGAGAGGCACTCGGGGCTCGGTGGCCGCGCTAAGACACGACCATGGTGGCGGCGACGACGGGTGCCCGTGGAGAAGGAAGAAAGCGGGCGAGGGAGAGGGTAAGAAGTGGATGAGGATGCCAGGGAGTGGGGGTGAGTGGAGGCGGGGAGGCGCGGAGCCTTATCCCCTCGCCCGGGCGTTGCCGGCGAGGTGGTTGGATGGCGACGAGCGCGCGTGCGCTGTCCCGCCCGGTCGGAGGAACAGGGAGGGGGCGCGGTGCTGGGAGCTGGGCCGGCTTGCTGTGGTGGGCCGAGGCCCATGGGAAGGCCAGGGGCTGAGGCCCTTCTTCCTTTTTTTTCTTTTTTTTAAACAGTTTTTTAAAGCTTTTCTGTTTTAGCTATTTTAGGCCACTTAGACATTTAGGAAAAATGTTGGACCACCACCAATATTATCAGAAGAATATTGTCCACATGATGAACATTTTAGTTTTCATGTCTGAGCATTTTGAAATTCACTTAGAATTTGAATTTGAATTCAACTGGAATTTTAAAGGAGTGAGAACCAAGGATGAACAAACACATGTTTAGCAAAAATATTAGCTTAACCCCAGGGTTACTGTAGCATCATTACACCGGGGTGTTACATGTACTTTACTAGTGTTTATAGCAACCCCTCGGTATTTGATACTGGTTCAGTTGCTAAGAGTAGTAACTCGAAACGGGAGTTGCAGAATGAACATAAACTAGTTAAGGGCGAGGTGACGATGTGTGTTGGAAATAGTTCCAAGATTGATATGATCATCATCGCACACTCCCTATACTTTCGGGATTAGTGTTGAACCTAAATAAGTGTTATTTGGTGTTTGCATTGAGCATGAATATGATTTGATCATGTTTATTGCAATACGGTTATTCATTTAAGTTAGAGAATAATTGTTGTTCTGTTTACATGAATAAAACCTTCTATGGTCATACACCCAATGAAAATGGTTTGTTGGATCTCGATCGTGGTGATACACATTTTCATAATATTGAAGCCAAAAGATGCAAAGTTAATAATGATAGTGCAACTTATTTGTGGCCTTGCCGTTTAGGTCATATTGGTGTAAAGCGCATGAAGAAACTCCATACTGATGGACTTTTGGAATCATTTGATTATGAATCACTTGATGCTTGCGAACCATGCCTCATGGGCAAGATGACTAAGACTCCGTTCTTCAGAACAATGGAGCGAGCAACTGACTTATTGGAAATAATACATACTGATGTATGCGATCCGATGAGTGTTGAGGCTCGCGGCAGGTATCATTATTTTCTGACCTTCACAGATGATTTGAGAAGATATGGGTATATCTACTTGATGAAACATAAGTCTGAAACATTTGAAAAGTTCAAAGAATTTCAGAGTGAAGTGGAAAATCATCGTGACAAGAAAATAAGGTTTCTACGATCTCGCGGAGACAAATATTTGAGTTACGAGTTTGGTCTTCAATTAAAACAATGTGGAATAGTTTCACAAATTCGTGCCACCTGGAACACCACAGCATAATGGTGTGTCGAACGTCATAACCGTACTTTATTGGATATAGTGCAATCTATGATGTTTCTTACCGATTTACCAATATCGTTTTGGGGTTATGCATTAGAGACAGCTGCATTCACGTTAAAACAGGGCACCATCTAAATCCGTTTGAGACGACACCGTATGAACTGTGGTTTGGCAAGAAACCAAAATTGTCGTTTCTTAAAGTTTGGGGTTGCGATGCTTATAAGAAAAAGTTTCATCCTGATAAGCTCAAACCCAAATCGAAGAAATGTGTCTTCATAGGATACCCAAAGGAGACAATTGGGTACACCTTCTATCACAGATCCGAAGGCAAGACATTCATTGCTGAGAATGGATCCTTTCTAGAGAAGGAGTTTCTCTTGAAAGAAGTGAGTGGGAGGAAAGTAGAACTTGATCGAGGTAACTGTACCTGCCTCCCTTATTGGAAAGTAGTTCATCACAGAAATCTGTTCCTGTGACTACTACACCAATTAGTGAGGAAGCTAATGATGATGATCATGTAACTTCAGATCAAGTTACTACCAAACCTCGTAGGTAAACCAGAGTGAGATCCACACCAGAGTGGTACGGTAATCCTGTTCTGGAGGTCATGTTACTTGACCATGACGAACCTACGAACTATGAGGAAGCGATGATGAGCCCAGATTCCGCGAAATGGCTTGAGGGCCATGAAATCTGAGATGAGATTGAGAACAAAGTATGGACTTTGATTGACTTGCCCAATGATCGGCGAGCCATGGAGATTAAATGGATCTTCAAGAGGAAGACGGACGCTGATAGTAGTGTTACTATCTACAAAGCTAGAATTGTCGCAAAAAGGTTTTCGACAGTTCAAGGTGTTGACTACGATGAGAGTTACTCACTCGTATCTATGCTTAAGTCCGTCCGAATCATGTTAGCAACTGGCCGCATTTTATGAAATCTGGCAAATGGATAAACAAAACTGCATTCCTTAATGGATTTATTAAAGAAGAGTTGTATATGATGCAACCAGAAGGTTTTGTCAATCCTAAAGGTGCTAACAAAATATGCAAGCTCCAGCGATCCATCTATGGACTGGTGCAAGCATCTCGGAGTTGGAATATACGCTTTGATAAGTTGATCAAAGCATATAGTTTTATACAGACTTGCGGTGAAGCCTGTATTTACAAGAAAGTGAGTGGGAGCACTACAACATTTCTGATAAGTATATGTGAATGACATATTGTTGATCGGAAATAATGTAGAATTATTCTGCAAAGCATAAAGGAGTGTTTGAAAGGAGTTTTTCAAAGAAAGACCTCGGTGAAGCTGCTTACATATTGAGCATCAAGATCTATAGAGATAGATCAAGACGCTTGATAAGTTTTTTCAATGAGTACATACCTTGGCGTATTTCGAGATTAGGATTTGTCACTCCGATTGTCGGAGAGGTATCTCTGGGCCCACTCGGTAATGCAAGCCTTGCAAGCATTGCAACTAATGAGTTAGTTGCGGGATGATGTATTACAGAACGAGTAAAGAGACTTGCCGGTAACGAGATTGAACTAGGTATTGAGATACCGACGATCGAATCTCGGGCAAGTAACATACCGTTGACAAAGGGAACAACGTATGTTGTTATGCGGTTTGACTGATAAAGATCTTCGTAGAATATGTGGGAGCCAATATGAGCATCTGTTGGAAATATGCCCTAGAGGCAATAATAAATTGGTTATTATTATATTTCCTTGTTCAAGATAATCGTTTTATTATCCATGCTAGAATTGTATTGATAGGAAACTCAGATACATGTGTGGATACATAGACAACACCAGGTCCCTAGTAAGCCTCTAGTTGACTAGCTCGTTGATCAATAGATGGTTACGGTTTCCTGACCATGGACATTGGATGTCGTTGATAACGGGATCACATCATTAGGAGAATGATGTGATGGACAAGACACAATCCTAGGCCTAGCACAAGATCGTGTAGTTCGTTTGCTCAGAGCTTTTCTAATGTCAAGTATCAGTTCCTTAGACCATGAGATTGTGCAACTCCCGGATACCGTAGGAATGCTTTGGGTGTACCAAACGTCACAACGTAACTGGGTGACTATAAAGGTGCACTACAGGTATCTCCGAAAGTGTCTGTTGGGTTGGCACGAATCGAGACTAGGATTTGTCACTCCGTGTAAACGGAGAGGTATCTCTGGGCCCACTCGGTAGGACATCATCATAATGTGCACAATGTGACCAAGGAGTTGATCACGGGATGATGTGAGTTACGGAACGAGTAAAGAGACTTGCCGGTAACGAGATTGAACAAGGTATAAGGATACTGACGATCGAATCTCGGGCAAGTAACATACCGATAGACAAAGGGAATTGTATAGGGGATTGATTGAATCCCCGACATCGTGGTTCATCCGATGAGATCATCGTGTAACATGTGGGAGACAACATGGGTATCCAGATCCCGCTGTTGGTTATGGACCGGAGAACGTCTCGGTCTTGTCTGCATGGTTCCTGAACCCGTAGGGTCTACACGCTTAAGGATTCGATGACGCTAGGGTTATAGGGAAAGTATGTATGTGGTTACCGAATGTTGTTTGGAGTCCCGGATGAGATCCCGGACGTCACGAGGAGTTCCGGAATGGTCCGGAGGTAAAGATTTATATATGGGAAGTCCTGTTTTGGTCACCGGAAAAGTTTCGGGTGATATCGGTAATGTACCGGGACCACCGGGAGGGTCCCGGGGGTCCACCAAGTGGGGCCACCAGCCCCAGAGGGTAGCATGGGCCAAGTGTGGGAGGGGACCAGCCCCAGGTGGGCTGGTGCGCCCCCCCACCAGGGCCCAAGGCGCCTAGGGTTTGGGGAGGGGGCGCCTCCACCTTGCTTGGGGGGCAAGTTTCCCCCTCTCCCCCCTTGGCCGCCACCCTAGATGGGTTTTGGGGCTGCCGCACCCCTTGGGGTGGAAACCCTAGAGGGGGCGCAGCCCCCTCCCTCTCCCCTATATATAGTTGAGGTATTGGGGGCTGCAAACACGTGAGTTTTCCTCTCCCCAGCGCAGCCCTACCTCTCCCTCCTCCTCTCCCGCGGTGCTTGGCGAAGCCCTGCGGGATTGCCATGCTCCTCCACCACCACCACCACGCTGTCGTGCTGCTGCTGGACGGAGTCTTCCTCAACCTCTCCCTCTCTCCTTGCTGGATCAAGGCGTGGGAGACGTCACCGGGCTGCACATGTGTTGAACGCGGAGGCACCGTTCTACGGTGCTTAGATCGGAATCAACCGCGATCTGAATCGCTACGAGTACGACTCCTTCATCCGCGTTCTTGCAACGCTTCCGCATCGCGATCTACAAGGGTATGTAGATGCACTCCCCTTCCTTTCGTTGCTAGATTACTCCATAGATTGATCTTGGTGATGAGTAGAAAATTTTGAATTTCTGCTACGTTCCCCAACAGTGGCATCATGAGCTAGGTCTATGCGTAGTTTCTATGCACGAGTAGAACACAAAGTAGTTGTGGGCGTCGATTTTGTCAATTTACTTGCCGTTACTAGTCTTATCTTGATTCGGCGGCATCGTGGGATGAAGCGGCCCGGACCGACCTTACACGTACACTTACGTGAGACAGGTTCCACCGACTGACATGCACTAGTTGCATAAGGTGCCTAGCGGGTGTCTGTCTCTCCCACTTTAGTCGGATCGGATTCGATGAAAAGGGTCCTTATGAAGGGTAAATAGAAATTGGCATATCACGTTGTGGCTTTTGCGTAGGTAAGAAACGTTCTTGCTAGAATCCCATAGCAGCCACGTAAAACATGCAACAACAATTAGAGGACGTCTAACTTGTTTTTGCAGGGTATGCTATGTGATGTGATATGGCCAAAAGGATGTGATGAATGATATATGTGATGTATGAGATTGATCATGTTCTTGTAATAGGAATCACGACTTGCATGTCGATGAGTATGACAACCGGCAGGAGCCATAGGAGTTGTCTTTATTTTTTGTATGACCTGCGTGTCATTGAATAACGCCATGTAAATTACTTTACTTTATTGCTAAGCGCGTTAGCCATAGAAGTAGAAGTAATCATTGGCGTGACAACTTCATGAAGACACAATGATGGAGATCATGATGATGGAGATCATGGTGTCATGCCGGTGACAAAGATGATCATGGTGCCCCGAAGATGGAGATCAAAGGAGCAAAATGATATTGGCCATATCATGTCACTATTTGATTGTATGTGATGTTTATCATGTTATGCATCTTATTTGCTTAGAATGACGGTAGCATAAATAAGATGATCCCTCACTAAAAATTTCAAGAGACGTGTTCCCCCTAACTGTGCACCGTTGCGAAGGTTCGTTGTTTCGAAGCACCACGTGATGATCGGGTGTGATAGATTCTAACGTTCGAATACAACGGGTGTTGACGAGCCTAGCATGTACAGACATGGCCTCGGAACACATGCAAAACACTTAGGTTGACTTGACGAGCCTAGCATGTACAGACATGGCCTCGGAACACAAGAGACCGAAAGGTCGAACATGAGTCGTATAGTAGATACGATCAACATGTAGATGTTCACCGATGATGACTAGTCCGTCTCACGTGATGATCGGACACGGCCTAGTTTGACACGGATCATGTATCACTTAGATGACTAGAGGGATGTCTATCTGAGTGGGAGTTCAATAATCAGATGAACTTCATTATCATGAACATAGTCAAAAGGTCTTTGCAAATTATGTCATACGCTTTAGTTCTACTGATTAAGATATGTTCCTAGAGAAAATTTAGTTGAAAGTTGGTAGTAGCAATTATGCGGACTAGGTCCGTAAGCTGAGGATTGTCCTCATTGCTGCACAGAAGGCTTATGTCCTTAATGCACCGCTCGGTGTGCTGAACCTCAGCGTCGTCTGTAGATGTTGCGAAACATCTGACATACACGTTTTGATAACTACGTGATAGTTCAGTGCGTAATGCTAACGGTTTAGAATTGTGGCACCAAAGACGGTTTTGAAACGTCGCAGAACATATGAGATGTTCCGAAGACTGAAATTGGGATTTCAGACTAGTGCCCACGTCAAGAGGTATGAGACCTCTGACAAGTTTCTTAAGCCTGCAGACTAAGGGAGAAAAGCTCAATCGTTGAGCATGTGCTCAGATTGTCTGAGTGCCACAATCGCTTGAATCGAGTGGGAGTTAATCTTCCAGATGAGATAGTGATGGTTCTCCATAGTCACTACCACCAAGCTATTAGAGCTTCGTGATGAACTATAACATATCAGGGATAGATATGATGATCCTTGAGCTATTCGCGATGTTTGACACCGCGAAAGTAGAAATCAAGAAGGAGCATCAATTGTTGATGGTTAGTAAAACCACTAGTTTAAGAAGGGCAAGGGCAAAAGGGATACTTCATGAAACAGCAAGTCATTTGCTGCTCTAGTGGAGAATCCCAAGGTTGAACCCAAACCCGAGACTAAGTGCTTCTGTAATGAGAGGAACGGTCACTGAAGCAGTACTACCCTAGATATTTGGTAGATGAGAAGGCAGGCAAGGTCGACAGAAGTATATTGGATATACATTATATGAACGTGTACTTTACTAGTGCTCCTAGCAGCACCAGGGTATTAGATACCGGTTCGGTTGCTAAGTGTTAGTAACTCGAAATAAAAGCTGCGGAATAAACGGAGACTAGCTAAAGGTGAGATGACGATATGTGTTGGAAGTGTTTCCAAGGTTGATGTGATCAAGCATCGCATGCTCCGTCTACCATCGAGATTTGGTGTTTGCGTTGGGCATGATTGGATTATGTTTATCGCAATACGGTTATTCATTTAAGGAGAATAATGGTTACTCTGTTTATTTGAATAATACCTTCAATGGTCTTGCACCTAAAATGAATCTCGATCGCAGTGATACACATGTTCGTGCCAAAAGATATAAAATAGTAATGATAGTACCACATACTTGTGGCACTGCCACTTGAGTCATATTGGTATAGAACGCATGAAGAAGCTCCATGTAGATGGATCTTTGGACTCACTCGGTTTTGAAAAGATTGAGACATGCGAACCATGTCTATTGGTATATATGCATGAAGAAACTCCATGCAAATGGATCGTTTGTACTCACTTGATTTTGAATCACTTGAGACATGCAAATCATACCACATGGGCAAGATGACTGAAAGGCCTCGTTTTCAGTGAGATGGAACAAGAGAGCAACTTATTGGAAGTAATACATTTTGATGTATGCAGTCCAATGAGTGCTGAGGCATGCGGTGGATATCGTTATGTTCTTACTTCACAGATGATTTGAGTAGATGCTGAGTGTATTTACTTGATGAAACACAAGTCTGAATTATTGAAAGGATCAAGTAATTTCAGAGTGAAGTTGAAGATCGTCGTGACAAGAGGATAAAATGTCTGTGATATGATCACAGAGATGAGTATCTGAGTTACGAGTTTGGCACACAATTAAGACATTGTGGAAAGTGTTTCACAATTAATACCGCCTAGAACACCACAGTATGATGGTGTGTCCGAACATCATAACTGCACCCTATTGGATATGGTGCATACCATGATGTCTCTTATCGAATTACCACTATCGTTTATGGGTTAGGCATTAGAGGCAACCGCATTCACTTTAAATAGGGCACCACGCAATTCCGTTGAGACGACACTGTTTAGAGAAACCTAAGTTGTCGTTTCTTAAAAGTTTGGGGCTGCGATGCTTATGTGAAAAGGTTTCAGGCTGATAAGCTCGAACCCAAAGCGGATAAATGCATCTTCATAAGAATACCCAAAACAGTTGGGTATACCTCCTATTTCATATCTGGAAGCAAAAGTAATTGCTTCTAAAACGGTTCCTTTCTCGAGGAAAAGTTTCTCTCGAAAGAATTTAGTGGGAGGATGGTGGAGACTTGATGAGGTTATTGAACCATCACTTCAACTAGTGTGTAGCAGGGCACAGGAAGTTGTTCCTGTGGCACCTACACCAATTGAAGTGGAAGCTTATGATAGTGATCATGAAACTTCGGATCAAGTCACTACCAAACCTCGTAGGACGACGAGGATGCGTACTACTTCAGAGTGGTACGTGATCCTGTCTTGGAAGTCATGTTGATAGACAACAATGAACCTACGAGCTATGGAGAAGCGATGATGGGCCCGGATTCCGACGAATGGCTCGAGGCCATGAAATCCGAGAGAGGATCCATGTATATAAAACAAAGTATAGACTTTGGTGAACTTGCCCGATGATCGGCAAGCCATTGAGATAAATGGATCTTTAAGAAGAAGACGGACGTGGACGGTAAGGTTACCGTCTATGAAGCTCGACTTGTGGCAAAGAGTATTTTCACAAGTTCAAGGAGTTGACTACGATGAGATTTTCTCATCCGTAGCGATGCTTAAGTCCGTCGGAATCATGTTAGCATTAGCTGCATTTATGAAATCTGGCAGATGGATGTCAAAACAAGTTTCCTTACCAGTTTTCGTAAGGAAAGGTTGTATGTGATACAATCAGAAAGGTTTTGTCAATCCTAAGGATGCTGAAAGGTATGCTAGCTCCAGCGATCCTTCCATGGATTAGAGCAAGCATCTCGGAGTCAGAATATACGCTTTGATGGAGTGATCAAAGTTTTTGGGTTTATACAAAGTTTGTTAGAAACTTGTATTTACAATAAAGTGAGTGGGAGCGCTACAACATTTCTGATAAGTATATGTGAATGACATATTGTTGATCCGAAATGATGTAGAATTTCTAGAAAGCATAAAGGGTTGTTTGAAAGGAGTTTTTCAAAGGAAGACCTGGATAAAGCTGCTTACATATTGGGCATCAAGATCTATAGAGATAGATCAAGACGCCTGATGATACTTTCAAAGAACGCACACCTTGACATGATTTTGAAAGAGTTCAAAATAGATCAGCAAAGAAGGAGTTCTTGGCTGTGTTACAAGGTGTGAGTATTGAGTAAGACTCAAGACCTGACCACAGCAGAAGAGAGAGAAAGGACGAAGGTCGTCCCCTATGCTTTAGACGTAGGCTCTACAGTATGCTATGATGTGTACCGCACATGAAGTGTGCCTTGCCATGAGTTGGTCAAGGGGTACAATAGTGATCCGGGAATGGATCACATGACAGCGGTCGAACTTATCCTTAGTATCTAGTGTACTAAGGAATTTTCTCGATTATGGAGGTGAAAAGGAGTTCGTCGTAAAGGGTTACGTCGATGCGAACTTTGACACTAATCCGGATGACTCTGAGTAGTAGACCGGATTCGTATAGTAGAGCAGTTATTTGAAATGGCTCCAAATAGAGCGTGGTAGCATCCACAAGATGACATAGATATTCGTAAAGCACACACGGATCTGAAAGGTTCAGACCCGTTGACTAATAACCTCTCTCACAAGCATAACATGATCAAACCAGAACTCATTGAGTGTTAATCACATAGTGATGTGAACTAGATTGATGACTCTAGTAAACTCTTTGGATGTTGGTCACATGGTGATGTGACCTATGAGTGTTAATCACATGGTGATGTGGACTAGATTATTGACTCTAGTGCAAGTGGGAGACTGTTGGAAATATGCCCTAGAGGCAATAATAAATTGGTTATTATTATATTTCCTTGTTCAAGATAATCGTTTTATTATCCATGCTAGAATTGTATTGATAGGAAACTCAGATACATGTGTGGATACATAGACAACACCAGGTCCCTAGTAAGCCTCTAGTTGACTAGCTCGTTGATCAATAGATGGTTACGGTTTCCTCACCATGGACATTGGATGTCGTTGATAACGGGATCACATCATTAGGAGAATGATGTGATGGACAAGACCCAATCCTAAGCCTAGCACAAGATCGTGTAGTTCGTTTGCTCAGAGCTTTTCTAATGTCAAGTATCAGTTCCTTAGACCATGAGATTGTGCAACTCCCGGATACCGTAGGAATGCTTTGGGTGTACCAAACGTCACAACGTAACTGGGTGACTATAAAGGTGCACTACAGGTATCTCCGAAAGTGTCTGTTGGGTTGGCACGAATCGAGACTAGGATTTGTCACTCCGTGTAAACGGAGAGGTATCTCTGGGCCCACTCGGTAGGACATCATCATAATGTGCACAATGTGACCAAGGAGTTGATCACGGGATGATGTGAGTTACGGAACGAGTAAAGAGACTTGCCGGTAACGAGATTGAACAAGGTATAAGGATACCGACGATCGAATCTCGGGCAAGTAACATACCGATAGACAAAGGGAATTGTATACGGGATTGATTGAATCCTCGACATCGTGGTTCATCCGATGAGATCATCGTGGAACATGTGGGAGCCAACATGGGTATCCAGATCCCGCTGTTGGTTATGGACCGGAGAACGTCTCGGTCTTGTCTGCATGGTTCCCGAACCCGTAGGGTCTACACGCTTAAGGATTCGATGACGCTAGGGTTATAGGGAAAGTATGTACGTGGTTACCGAATGTTGTTCGGAGTCCCGGATGAGATCCCGTACGTCACGAGGAGTTCCGGAATGGTCCGGAGGTAAAGATTTATATATGGGAAGTCCTGTTTTGGTCACCGGAAAAGTTTCGGGTGATATCGGTAATGTACCGGGACCACCGGGAGGGTCCCGGGGGTCCACCAAGTGGGGCCACCAGCCCCAGAGGGTAGCATGGGCCAAGTGTGGGAGGGGACCAGCCCCAGGTGGGCTGGTGCGCCCCCCCACCAGGGCCCAAGGCGCCTAGGGTTTGGGGAGGGGGCGCCTCCACCTTGCTTGGGGGGCAAGTTTCCCCCTCTCCCCCCTTGGCCGCCACCCTAGATGGGTTTTGGGGCTGCCGCACCCCTTGGGGTGGAAACCCTAGAGGGGGCGCAGCCCCCTCCCTCTCCCCTATATATAGTTGAGGTATTGGGGGCTGCAAACACGTGAGTTTTCCTCTCCCCAGCGCAGCCCTACCTCTCCCTCCTCCTCTCCCGCGGTGCTTGGCGAAGCCCTGCGGGATTGCCACGCTCCTCCACCACCACCACGCCGTCGTGCTGCTGCTGGATGGAGTCTTCCTCAACCCCTCCCTCTCTCCTTGCTGGATCAAGGCGTGGGAGACGTCACCGGGCTGCACGTGTGTTGAACGCGGAGGCACCGTTCTTCGGTGCTTAGATCGGAATCAACCGCGATCTGAATCGCTACGAGTACGACTCCTTCATCCGCGTTCTTGCAACGCTTCCGCATCGCGATCTACAAGGGTATGTAGATGCACTCCCCTTCCCCTCGTTGCTAGATTACTCCATAGATTGATCTTGGTGATGAGTAGAAAATTTTGAATTTCTGCTACGTTCCCCAACAGCATCTAGGTTTCCCTATTGGTTATTGACCGGAGACGTGTCTCGGTCATGTCTACATTGTTCTCGAACCCGTAGGGTCTGCACGCTTAAAGTTCGATGATAGTTATATTATGAGTTTATGTGTTTTGATGTACCGAAGGTAGTTCGGAGTCCCGGATGAGATCGGGGACATGACGAGGAGTCTCGAAATGGTCGAGACGTAAAGATCGATATATTGGACGACTATATTCGGACATCGGAAAGGTTCCGAGTGATTCGGGTATTTTTCGGAGTACCGGAGAGTTACGGGAATTCGCCGAGGAGTATATGGGCTTCATTGGGCTTTAGGGGAAAGAGAGAGGAGAGGCTGGGCGCCCCCCCCCCAAGGCCTAGTCCGAATTGGACCAGGGGGAGGGGCTGCGCCCCCTCCTTCCTTCTCTTCTTTCTCCCCTTTCCTTCACTCCTACTCCTACTACTTGGAAGGGGGGGAATCCTACTCCCGGTGGGAGTAGGACTCCCCTAGGGCGCGCCATAGAGAGGGCCGGCCCTCCCCCTCCTCCACTCATTTATATACGGGGAGTGGGGCACCCCTTGGAGACACAACAATTGATCCTTTGGATCTCTTAGCCGTGTGCGGTGCCCCCCTCCACCATAGTCCACCTCGATAATATCGTAGCGGTGCTTAGGCGAAGCCCTGCGTCGGTAGAACATCATCATCGTCACCACGCCGTCGTGCTGACGAAACTCTCCCTCGAAGCTTTGCTGGATCGGAGCTCGCGGGACGTCATCGAGCTGAACATGTGCTGAACTCGGAGGTGCCGTGCGTTCGGTAATTGGATCGGTCGGATTGTGAAGACGTACGACTACATCAACCGCGTTGTGCTAACGCTTCCGCTTTCGGTCTACGAGGGTACGTGGACACACTCTCCCCTCTCGTTGCTATGCATCACCATGATCTTGCGTGTGCGTAGGAAATTTTTGAAATTACTACGTTCCCCAACACTCCTGCCCAACCACATCTCCTCCTCCATGGCGCCCAACGAGTCCGTCTCCTCGCGTCGCTGGCGTCCAGGAGATCGCTCGTCTTCCCCCTCGCCTCCATGCCACCACGACGGAGCACCTCACCACCGGTGACCAGCCCCGATGTGCCCTCCATCTCCTTCCTTTCTCCCTTGTTTCTCTTTTTCCCTCTCCCTCTCCCTTCGATTTTACTCACCTCCCATGCCCATGCCTGCGCAGGTCGTCGATATGGCCAACCAGGAGCTCTCCGCCTTGGTCGCGAAGAGGTTCCTCACACCGTCGTCTTGCTCTACACTGGATCCGATCCCTCTCCAACAGCCGTCGCTGGATCTTGTCTACCGCTACCCGTCCGCACCTCTGACGACCCCTGTTGTCGCTGGATCGAACCATTGACACCATTGACAGCCTGCACGGGGTCGAGATTTTTTTGGTGTTTGAAATTAATAGTAGTAGCGCGGGTCACAGACACGCGCTACTACTAACACACGTACTAGTAGCGCGGGATGCACCGCGCTACTACTAACAGCTAGCTGTAGCGCCGTGGTAGTAGCGCGGGCACCCGCGCTACTACTAGTTGTTTAAGCCCTGCTACTATTAGGTTTTTTCCTAGTAGTGCAACAACGGTAATTATTTTTCTCAGTTATGAAACCAAGGTTATCAATCCAGTAGGAGAACCAAGCAACACAATGTAAACAGCACCTGCACACAAACCATAAAAACTTGCAACCCAACGGATAAGAGGGGTTGTCAATCCCTCCTTGTATTGAGATAGATTAAATTGTATGAGATTGGATAAGTAGATCTATCAAAAACACAAAATAAAATAAATAAAGAAAAATTGCAGCAAGATATTTTTGGTTTTTTTGGAATAATCAATCTGAAAACAATATGTTAGAAATAGACTCGGGGGCCGTAGATTTCACTAGAGGCTTCTCTCAAGAAAATAGCATGCGGTGGGTAAACAAATTCTTATTGGGCAATTGATAGAAAAGCGAATAATCATGACGATATCCAAGGCAATGCATGTATATAGGCATCATATCCAAGATTAGTAGACCGACTCCTGCCTGCATCTACTACTATTACTCTACACATCGACCGCTATCCCGCATGCATCTAGTGTATTAATTTCATGAAAAACGGAGTAATGCAATAAGAACGATGACATGATGTAGACAAGATCTATTCATGTAGGAATAGACCCCATCTCTTTATCCTTAATGGCAATGATACATGCATGTCATGTCTTCTTCTGTCACTGAGATTGAGCACCGCAAGATCGAACCCATCACAAAATACCTCTTCCCATGGCAAGAAAAATCAATCTAGTTGGTCAAACCAAACCAAAGTTTCGGAGAAGAAATACTAGGCTATAACAATCATGCATAAGAGAGTTCAACAAAGACTCAAACAATATTCATGGATAGAACTGATCACTAACTCACAATTCATCGGATCCCAACAAACACACCGCAGAAGTCATTACATCAAATAGATCTCCAAGAACATGGAGGAGAACATTGTATTGAAGATCAAAAAGAGAGAATAAGCCATCTAGCTACTGCCTACGGACCCGTAGGTCTGTGGTGAACTACTCACATCATCTGAGGGGCAATGGTGATGATGAAGAACCTCTCCGTGATTGTTGACCCGTCCGACAGAGTGGCGGAGAAGGCCTCTAGATTGGATCTCGTGCTTCTGGAACTTGCGGCGGCTAGAATTGTGTTTCGACGACTCCCCTAGGGTTTCTGGAATATTTGGGTATTTATAGAGTTGAGAGGCGGTGGAAAAGCCTCCCGTGGGCCCCACTACCCACCAGGGTGCGCCTGGGGCCTCTAGCGCGCCCTGGTGCCTAGTGGGCCCACGGGCCTCCTCTGGTACACCTCCTTGGCCTCATGGGTGTCTTCCAGGCAGAAAAAATCTCCAAAAAGTTTCGCTATATTTGGACTTCGTTTGATATGGATATTCTGCGGAGTAAAAAACAAGCAAAAAACAACAACTGGCACTGAGCACTATGTCAACAGGTGAGTCCCAAAAAATAATATAAAGTTGCTAGTAAATGAATATAAAACATCCAAGAATGATACTTTAATAGCATGGAACAATAAAAAAATTATAGATACGTTGGAGACGTATCAACTGACACTGCCCAGGTCAATATATCTCGTACCAACACATCACCTTCCTTCTCTGCTTCGGGCTCCGCCTCCATAGCCACACCTCAGCCATCGGGAGAGAAGAAAGTGAGAGGCATGGGGAGGCATCAGAGAGTGAGGGGGCCGTCGGCGGCGGCAGAGCAGGAGGAGGCATGCAACAGGACGGTAGGCGGTGGGATTTTTTTTTTGCTACAGGGTTGGTTGTGGAGGCGAAAATGGAAGAGGTGGAAGGTGGGGAAGAATAAACATGAGAGGTTCGCACAAGATTCAGTCTAAGCGATTGACTCTGACGCTGAGTCAAAGCAGTGAATTCCACCAACACGCCAAAGGTTTTACTGCAAACACATGGCAATCAAAGAAGTAGAATACTGCCGGTCGCAACTCGCACGAGAGCCTCAAAATTTTGAGCAAAATGTTGGCTTAGCCACTTTATTTAATATATGTATATGTGTGTGTGCACTCCTCAAAACAAACACCTCCCTAAAGTAAGCGACGCGGTAACATATATACCCCGAGGGGAACTAGTATAGATTCTGCCCTTTAGGTGAGATCGTAGGATCAACCCTAAAAATTCATATTTAGACATTCCAAAAAAAATCTTAATTTTTTTACAACAAACCTGCGGGATATGTCTGCAACTCCAAAAAAAATCAGTTCAAAACTCAATCTACACTTAGAGATTCTAAAAAGACAAATTCAACAATGAATAGTGTCAGTTTTGGGTGAATAGCATTTGACGTTATTCACATGCGACTTTATCTTTTTTGGTTCTTTCATTGTAGTTTGAATTAGGAGCAGAATTTTTTTAAGATTGTACATCAAACATGGAGTGTGTTTCCAAATATTTTCAGAATTTTTTAACATGTTTTGTATCTTAAAAAAACTTGATCTCACCTAAGGGGGGATCTTATACTAGTCTCCACCTCTATACCCCTGGTCTTGTAGCTAACGTGGCAAAGTTGCGTGAGTCAAAGATGATTTGCTTGGCAAGAAAAACAATGCTCCGGCGGGTCGGTTTCTTCGCTTGCACAGCCTATCGATAGGGCTGCAAACGAGTCGAGTTCGAGCGAGTTGGAGTTGGCTCAGCTCAACTCATATTAAAATTCGGGCGAGCTCAATCTAAGTGAAGCTCAACGTCGAGCTATAGAACATGACTCGTGCTCAGCTTGTAACGATCTCGAGTCGATCTCGAGCTAGTTTCGAGCTAAATGAAACGGTAACAATTATAAATCTATGATGATTATTCGAACTAGATAAGGACACAACACGACACAACTTTGTACGCCAGTCTCATCGTGCTCGGGAGAGCTTCAAGCACATCTTTGTTTCTTGGGCGAACTAGAAATAGATGTGGTCTTCGTGGACGAAAAACAAGAAAAAGAAGGTGCATATGCTGGGAAATTTTGCCAAAAGCAATAGAATATTTAACACATAGTCGATCACGTACCGTAATTAGACCTAAATCTTCTCCACACTTAATTAAGCTACCGTGTTTGCCGGTTAATAAAATGAAGAAAAATATGGACATTATATATGATAACAAATTATCTTATTTTCATTTAATATATGGCATAATCATTGAATATAATGGTATTATGTCGAGCTAAAATCGAGCGAGCTAATATTGGCTCAAGATCGGCTTGTTTCTCCATTAAGCTATATAAAGTGTTCAAACTCGGCTCATTTATTCTCAAGTCGATCTTGAGTCGAGCCAAAAAACGAGTCGATTTCGAGCGGCTTACCAGCCTCGAGTTTTTTTTTCAGCCTTACCTGTCGATCCGTCTCGATCAGTCGTGGTCATCCACGATGTACCTAGGCGTGCCACGCACGAGCTGCGTGATAGATGCGGCGTTGTCATTCTCAACTCAATGCATGCTACGTCTTCCTCGATCGTCACCGTGCACCGACCCTCCTATCCTACGGCGTCCGCCGATTCTTCTAGGGTCTGACCGGCGCAGCTCTCGGTGTCGATGGTGGACTTGGATCAGCTGGGCCACAGCTGCGGAAGCACGGAGCCAGGCTGACCGACACGCCGGTGCGGTTGCCACGACCCAGAGAGAGTCGCCAACTTGTGCCGTGTCGACGTGTCGTCAGTCGATGGCGAGGACCATGTAGCTCGTTGGCCGCGGCACCCGGTACATGAGCGTCGCCTCGTGCGGTGCACAGCTGCTCTTCCGTCCAAATATTTTTTCACTCATATATTGTTTTCCTTGCTTCTTGCTGTATTTTTTGTTTGCAGACCTTCCACGTCGCAAACGAACGCAAGTCTTTCTGCTCAAAATAGTGGTCAGCAGCAGTCGAATCTGAACATAGCGGTTAACTAGCATAAACTATGATCATCTTTATACCAGTATCAAAACTAGTAGCTACCAATTTCTGCTTAATGCTAAATACATTCATTTGAGGAACAAATTTTTTTCGGACGGAAGGAGTAGCTACCAATTTCTGACTAAAAAGTAGGTCAAGAAGTTCGCACTTGTTCCAAACTAAATGTCTTGGGGTTATCACAACCATTTCTTTATAATGATATACTAAATGAGAAGAAGGCAAAGCATAGTAGTACTAGTATTCACAAGGTCATACATAGGCGGAACTCCGCTCCGCTTACAATCTGAAATCCAAAAGGTTTGGTTGATTTCCGTATCAACCAAGAGCAAGCACCACATCACTTCACGCAGCCAGCACACACGCTAAACCTGTCAAGCCCCTCAAAGATCATCAGAGCGTGATGATCGTTGCTCACAAAAACAGAGCAAACTAAGCAATTGAGAGTTGCAAACTAACTCACAGCATACACAACACACGCATAATCAAACTAGACTAGACAGCATCTACGGTAACTTTATATTAGCGGTTCATTGAGGTCGTCGTGGCTCCATCTCCAGCAGCTACTGGGTCTGTAAAGAATACAAGGGTAAGTTAGCTCCACGTCACTTACTGTTGAAGCAATAATTACGTGGGTGAAACTGAAACATAGACTGTCACTAATTATTTGCCTGAACAGTACCAAGGTTCACGATTGCATAAGAGAACACAGTTAAACTATTTTGGCTGATTATGAATAATAACAACAGTAATTGTTACTGGGCCATAAGAGCAGAAACTGTAAATATCTCCGTCCTTTGGAAAAACACTGTAAAATCTTTTCCAAAGATGCTAGAAACTAGAGGTAGACGAGTGGCAACAGATGTAATGCCTATATTGCTGTGAAATCCGAAAGCTGAGCCGATAAGTAGTGCGAGTCAGCACCTACTCACATGTTGGACGAATACATGGAGTATACTAGTGTAGATAAGTTCTGCGAGTCTGCAACTACTGGTATGCTCAACGAATCAGCGTAGTGCCTAGTGTAAAGAGGCATGTGATTTGTCGCACTAGAACATTGTGACGGCAAGCTGGCAGCACTCAAGAGTCTATATACTACTCCCTTCCGTTCATAATAAGTGTCACAGTTTTGAACTATAATTGAACTAATCTTAGTTTAAAACTGCAACACTTATTGTGGATACGGAGGGAGTACAAGATTTTCTGTCGTAACTGACGTCTCCACACTTGGTGCTTGGATGAGCACATCAAATGTAAGGACGAAGCTATGTCATTAGCTTTGATACAACAGAAGATATATTTGGAGCAGAATTATCAGTTCATAAACGCACCTCACCAATGGCAGCATCATCATAATCGCCATGCTCTTTCAATTTCATCGGTTCAACTGCATGCAGCTCTGCACATGTTAACATACCTGTAGCATGACAACCAGCTTCCCCTTCCTCAATCACTCTGCTAGAATCACCAGCTCCAGCAGTATCAATAGGCTCCCCATCAGAGCAGCCACCAGATGACATCCGCTTTGAGGACAGGCCGCCTTTAGCGGAGGACTTCTTAGAAGAAGGGCAACTGGATGTGAGCCTCTGTAATGAGCCCCGGCAGAACGGAGAGTTGTTGAAAGGGCTACCAGATGATGATGATCGCTTTGCAGACAAGCTCCCTGCAGACGGAGACAATTTATCTAAATGGCTCTCTGACGAGAGGCGTCTTTCAGATGCTCCCCTTGCTAGAGGGGGTCCTCTCAAGCTCAGCCTGTCGATGGAAGAGCGACAAGCTGACTGGACTGTTTCACTGTCACAAGGACCTTTGACACCGATAATCTTTTCGAATTCAGAATGTTCTTCCGCTAGCCGGTCCACGATGACAGCCTCACAATCATCAAATGCAAAACTTGCATCCAGTTTCTGCTCAAAGCTCGGTTGGTCCATCTCTTCCTCTCCTTGTTTGATAACACTGACTTCCCCCACATCAACAAGATCACCACCACAATCACGTTCAGAGCATTCATGCACCAGTGTGGTAGCATCGAGCTTTTGATCAACTGTATTTGTAGTTGCAGGTGTATCCACCCTTTCAGAACCATCAGTGTCAAACTTTAGTTGGTTCACTGCCATGGCATGGGCAACCAGGAGCTCATGGAATAAAGGGGTCAAAGTGCTAGCACTCTCATGGCGCACCACATAGTTCCTGAGCTCACTTCGGATCCTGTGAAATGGCTGCCAACGAAAAAAAAACATGTTCTTATTCCCGAAATAAGGAACGGTCTTAGCCTACTTGGATTGGTACTAAGTACAGTACTAATCATGCAGCCACTGTGAACTGAAAATCAAACTAACCATTCATGTCATGCTCATATGCTCCTAACAGTAGGCTACTAGAGCAGATACACAGAAAATATATCAAATCGTTCACTCGTAAGTGTACTTTGAACTATTACCTGAGCTTGGCATTCAAATGCAAGGCGGAAGAATGCCGCAGAGACATTGTGCTTGCCAACAGACTCGGCCAGGTGGATCTGTGCCAGCCAGTAGGAGGCGGACTCGAGCTGATCAAGCGTGCAGCTGCTGCAATTCTGAGCGCTGAAGAACGGGGTCTCTGCGGCCACAACCTTCGCCGGCTTCTTCTCCAGGGCTTTGACAGGCACCATAGGCGTGCGCCCAGCAGAGTCTTCGGTGGCTTTGACCTTCTCCCCGCTTCCGGGGACAGCCAGCGCTGCCACGTCATCCTGGAAGCTCACCCTCTGGCTCTTCTTCTTGGCCTTGGCCGCCAGATCCGGGGGCGCTGGGCAAGCTTTCTTCAGTGGCTTTTCTGCGGGACGAGAAGGCCTGGCCGCCTTGGCCGGAATCGGCGGAGACAGCTTCGAGGGCTTCTGCTGAGGTGGCGGCGAAACCTTGGCAGGCTTCTGCGGAGGCGGAGGCGACAACTTTGCCGCAGGCTTCTGCAGCTTCGGCGGCGACACCTTCAAAGGCTTTTGCGGGGGCGGGGGCGACAGCTTTGAATGCTTCTGCGGCGGCGGCGGGGCCGGCTTCTCGGCCAGGGGGTTGCTGCTCCGGACAGTGCCGAACGCGCGCCGTGGCCTAGAAACAGCAGGCCATAGGTAAGCAAAATGAACAGAGTCACACGCAAACAAATCTAGAGATTCCGGAGCCGCAGCGATCCTTGCCGTGGCTGGGGAGCAGCCCCGCCGGAGACGGCGCTGGTGGTGGCGGAGGTGGTCATTTTCCCGCGCGCGGTGGTGACGGACTTGGGCTTCGGCGCTGGCGTCTTTGCCGGCGCAGCAACCGACTTCCGCTTCGCTGTAAAGTGTAAACCACGAAGAAATTAATCCCCGGAAACGAGAGGCAGGACTCGGATGTTGAGAGCGGAATGGCGCCGGTTTCTTATCTTACCTCGGAAGGGGGTGGGGTGGGGATCCATGGCGACGGCGGGGAGAGGAGGGGAGCGCGGGAGATGGAGCAGCGGACGGTGTTTGGATGAAGGAAATGGCGGAAGATGCGGAGGAGCGGGGGTGTTGGATTCAAGGAAACTGCTGATATGAGATGGGAGTGTGGAGAAAGTGGGGGAGGTGGTGGGGACTGGGGGAGTCGCCCGTTGGCCGGTGGGGGGGACATTGAGTTTGAAATATTTTGAACTGGCCGGCGCTCCCACGAGCGAGAGAGGAGCGGGGCGCTTCGCTGGGCCCGATATTTACCTTTTGGGTGAGGCCGTTGACTACATGGCCTTTTAGTCGGCTGGCAGGCCCGGTTTGGCTGCGTAAAGGATTCAGGCCCCACATGAAAAAAAAGGTGGTTTCAATTTTTTTTTTGAAAAAAGGTGATGACTGATCACTGATGATGATAAAAATAATAGAAAAACGTCCAATATATTCATCAAATATCATGGCAGTACAAAGAACATTAAAAGTAGGAATCCAATAACTCCCGAACGTTCGGATTTTGAGCATTTCGTCCCGAACGTTTTTGCATGGAAACTTTAGTTCATAGGGATCGCAACTTTGTCCTTTTTCGTTTTTTTGTCAGAAAATTGCCATGTTTCCCTAATCTCACGCAAACTAAACTTGCCATCTAAACCCGTTCGGGTTGCCATGCTTAACTCCTGAACGTTCGGGAGTTATCATTACCGTAAAAGTAACAAAAAATACATCCAAGTTCGTAGACCAGCAAGCGACGACTACAAGCACTAGAGCGAACCGAAAACGCGCCGCCATTATTGCCTCTCCCTCACTGGAGCGGGGCAAACCTTGTTGTACTAGACACTACGAAAGTTGTCATGCTAAGGCCCCAAAAAACCAGCGCACCAGAACAACAACCGTCGTTGATGAAGAAAAATGTTGATCAGAAGGATCTTTTTTTCGATAAAGGGCATTTCATTGAATTGAAATATTGAGGTGATAAAATCGCATCGAAAGAACGCCCGGCCTCTGCATAACTAGATGCACACGGCCAACAAGTCCACAAGTCCAAAGAAGGACAAATTTGAAAAGCAACTAAGAAAAAATCATAAGCCAGCCTAGGACGCGGCAGATCCTATCTGAAGATCACACCGCCATCCATGGGGGTAGAAAACCTCCCTGGCCGTACGCTCCAGCCGTGTAGACGCCATCATAAAAAGGTCCATGTCCTCCGGCCTCTGCAGGATAGACCAAGTACGGAGCCATCGCGAACATACATGAATAACCTGCACAGGAGATGAAACACATTTATTGTTAAAAACTACATCATTCCTGGTCAGCCACAATGCCCAACATAAGGCAGCCGCCCCACTAGAATGTATGCAGAAAATTGTTTATCAATTCCCCTCAACCAATTGCCGAATATGTTCCATGCACTACGTGGTGGGTAAAGATTTAAAGTTATTTGAACAACGGCCCACACAGACCGAGCAAACTTACACTCAAAAAATAAGTGTGTAATAGACTCGTCATGTTGGCAGAAGACACATTTTTTACTCCCTTGCCAGTTACGCCGTGCCAAATTATCCCTAGTTAAGATGACCCTTTATTAAGAAACCAGAGGAATATCTTCACTCTTAGGGGAATTTTGAGCTTCCACAATTTTTTGTTCTCAACTGGAACCTCATTATGAACCAGAGCATCATACATGGACTTGACTGAAAACTTGCCATTCTGATGCAATTTCCATCGAAAAATATCCGATTCATCCGACAGCTGAATCACCTCCAAACGGATGAGTAATTCATTCCATGCTGCCAAACGAGGTCCTAGCAGATCCCTACGAAAAGAAATATCAGGGTTTACTTGGCCCAGAACTTGTTTGATTGTAACAAATTTATGTCTGACAATCCTGTACAAGCTAGGGTATAACCTATATAGATACACGACCGCAGAAGAACAAAGGCTAGATCCACGCATGCCCAACAAAGACAAGTGCAGACCAAATCCCGCAAGATCCACCGGAGACACCTCCACACGCCCTCCGACAATGTGAGACGCACCGCTGGGACGAGGACTGGGTAGGGAGAACGTTATTCTATCTTCAAGAAGCCGATGTCGCCTCACCTTTCTAAGTAGGACGCACACCCTAAAGAGACTAGCATAAGCCCTGCCGCTGGCAAGGGCCGGGGTCCACCGTGCCTCCATGGCCCTAAGGCCACAGAAGACGAGGTAGTTCAGTGGCAGCGCCGACAGGAGGTGGAGAAACCCTAGACTGTTGGGAGCTTTTCTTTCTTTCTAGCGAAGAAACAAAAAGAGAGGGCGTGTGTTCACTGATGATGATAATTGATTTACTAAATAAAAGGAAGATGATGTAGTAGGAAATTCAAGCAAACAAGCATTACATTAAGGAGTTTGAACAATCAGCGATGTAAGATACAACTCAGAAATAAATATCAGGTGTCCGCTCGACTAGGGCATACCGCATTCTAACACTAAGTTAGTTCGAGACATTGCTGGTGTTGATAACAAGGTATCACCAGCAACTGGGATATTCATAATTTATCTCCCTCAGTTCAGAGTACTACAAATTACAACAGTTTCCTCCCGACGAGCAAGCAGCCCTTCTTCAGCTCTCCATGTCTGAATCAAGGACGGAAAGGATGTTCAAGGCAGAAGACCCGATGTGGGTACCCCTGACAATACCGCCGTAACCAACTTTGATTTGGTGGCATAGAAGCAAAATGGCGTCCCACAGTGCTGTTCTTCCCTGGAAAGTCAAAACACGTGTGTAACAACATTAGTACCACTTAATACACTACTAAATTAAGTTTATGACGCAAAGTTGCTAACTAGCCCAGGTATGAAACAATTCATAAATGGTGAACATGTTTTGTCAGCAACAATAAAAAAACAGAAGCAAAGGTGAACGAACTTACTCGAGTAAATAGTTACCTTGTCATGCATACAAACACAAAACAAGAAGAGTGCATCTAATTGATTTATATACCTCTATGCAACTATTGTCATGCTAAGCTAGAACAACACAATAATACTTTGGCAGATACGAAGCTCAACTTAACTTAAATGTGTGTCACACCAAACCACTCCATGTCAAAATCACCATTTATTTGTTATCATAATTCACCATTTCCACACCAACATACAGCCAGACAAGGGGTAAAAAGATGTATAATTGCTGCATCAGAACATCTACTTTCAGCCACTTGTTATAACACGAAACATATCCCAGCTCTTTCCCACTCACAACCTTTTGGGTTTGTTTCTTGTCAATCCTTTAACTTTCAATGTTGCGTCTCTTATTAAACTCTCCGTTTCAGCAATTTCACAATACATGTTCAATGATTATATTTGGCAGTTAAGGCAAGAGAATAATGATTATGTATGATTAATTGATCAACAGAAATGCTTGAATCACCTGAAGAGAAAATTGCAGCTTCTTGTCCCAGTATAGAGCAAAAACTGGAGGACTCTGCTTGCCCACAGCCAGTACAAGAGCTCCTGGGTGAATAATTGCTGGAACGCCAGATATCAAAGCAACATACTTCTCTGGAAACCTCTCTTTCGGTGGAAGGATTCCTAGAAATAAAGGATTTTTGCTAGACTGGGCACCAGAGTAGGAGGTTGGATCAACATGAAGCATCCACTTTGGATGTTCAAGGAAAGCAGCAAACAAGTAGAGAAGAAGATGTGAGTCAGTTGGCAGCTCGCTGGTCCATTTTTTCTCTGATTTACCATAGCCATCTCTATAGCCCATGTAATCATAATTCTTCAAGCACGTTCCTTCAGCAAGTTCTGGGTCAAGATATAAGTAAACAAAGTTGCACCTATATCAATATTTATAATCACTCTATTTTATGACTGCGGGTCTAAATAGCATCAAGAGACTGAAGTCTATATACTTTACTTTTTCAGATAAAATAATGAATGAGTCACCTTGAACTCTGTGAACAGTATAATCAGCACGGACGCTACTCTGTGGCAGCAAGCCTTTTATAAGCTCTCCCTTCATCAGAGCGTTAAGCCTCTGGTGCTCTGTAATTGCATCGATACATGCTTGAATAGCTGGAAGGAGGGGGTTTGACTGTGGCTGTTGTGGGCTCCCGAAGGTTTGGGCTGTATAGAGAAAAGAATTACTAGTAAGTCAGGAAGTTCATGCCAAACTTAATGAGTAAACTAACTTTAACCACATCAAAAGCCTGTGCTGTGCAAGTTGATGGAAACGTATGAACAGACAAGACTAAACAGGAAAGTTCAACTACACCAGCAACTCACCAACAGGAGCATTACGAGATTGCAGAAGTGCAGCCCGCATTTGATTAAGAATACCATCCTCATCAACGGTGACAGTTGGCTGCCAATCTTTAGTCCCACCAAGTGGAGATAAGCTAACTGGTGGTGTCGTGCTTGGCAGATCGCTTCCAACTTGGCTAACATTAACTGAAGCTCCAATACTAGCTGTTGTTTGCTTAACCTGAAACAGAGCATAATAACAATATAAAATGGTGACTACTGAACTGTACTAGAAATATAGGTTCCAGCAAAACAATGCCAATTAATTAGCACCTGAATATGGCTTGATTTAATCTTTTCAACAAGCGGGCTCATCAGGACTGAAGAGAACCACTGCCTGAGATTGTTTCGCCACTGCTCAATCTCAGGATACACACCCAGATTTTCAAAGGCATCCACTGCCTGCTCCAGGGACATTGGCGGTGGAAGCTCACCCTCGCCCTTTTTCGGAGGCGTGCTGTACTTCTGATGGGAGCCAGGAGACATCCTCACAGGCCTCAAAGGTGTGCTCCGTGTAGCACCAGAAGGGGTAGTTGATGTGGTGATTGAGACAGGGCTGGCAATGCCAAAGCTCGTGATGGTTGCTGGAGGCGTTGCAGTTTTATTGGCTGAATCCGTGACATTATCAATATTTTCATCCAAGGTAGCCAAGAACTGGTCCAACATCGCCTCAGTTTGTATGCCTTTGGCACTGCCTGAGCTTTTCCTCGACCATGGAGTTGAAGGGGAAGAAACAGGCTTCTGTAGTGGAGTGGAAGGCGACATTTGTAATGTGGTCAATCTCTCACTACCAGGGCTCAAATGGCTGGAGCCAATCCTTGGTTGCACCCGTGACGGTGTGTAGCTGAACGAAGATCTCCTGATAGGAACAATTGGCTCTGAGGGTGTTGATGGCTTTGCCTTGGGAGGCTTCTTGGTTTGCTCACCCATGGGAGATCCTTCTGAACCTGTGGTCTTTAACCCAAGAAGCCCCAGTTGGCGTTCGGACAACACAACCTTGTCCTCCTTGGCCAATGCCTTCCCCCCATTGTACAGCACCAGTGCCCTGAAGAACGCTGGCAGTGTCAAAAGTGCGACAAGGCCCAGGGCTGCCTCCACCAACCTGACGGCAAACACTGAAAGAGCACGACGAATTAAATTTTGCAGGCACATCTGGCACAGCAAAGCATCTTTATAAGACCTAAGAGTGTCAAGTTTTACTATCATTATTAGATGTGCATGAAAGTGTGATATCTCTGCCAGCAACTTCTGTGCCAGGCAACCAGACTAGCCAAGCTTGGCATTTCTACAAACACCTCATGAGCAACCAAGCACAGTGCTGGCCCGCCCATGCCGAGAATTTTCAGAACACCCAATCTAGCATAGAGACAAGCGGACTTACCGACAGCAGCCATGGATAGACCCGCGCCACCAGCGACCTTGAAGAGCTGCCCCTCCCTGTGATAACAGCAACACGTGAGAACCCACGCTTTGTCATGAACTAATGATCTGGGGTTCAGGGTTTAGATGGAGATGGGAGGGAGGGGGGAGGGGGGGTTCAGGCTTACCGGGACGACAGGGCCATGAGGGATGAGGCAGATGCGATGGGGGAGAGCGCAAGGAGGAGGAGGACGGGGAGGGAGGGGCGGACGCTGCGGGAGGCGAGCGCGCGGGTGAGGGACGGGTTCTGGTATACCGAGAACTTCTCGCGCGGCTTGCCGTCGCCCCCGCCGCCCCCCGGCGAGCCACCGTGCCGAAACTCCATCGCCGCGGGCGTTGCCGTCGCCGTGGGCTGCCTGGGACGATGCGATGGGCCGCGGAGGCTGAGGTCTGCAGCGACAGGGAGCGAGCTGTTTGAACTTTGAAATAGGAAAGCTACACTGTGGGTTCGAAATTAAGGGGAGGCAAATTGGGGTGAGCGTCGCTGCACCGGATACGAGGTCGTGCCGGAAACCGGTCGAAAACCTGCACAGATTCACCTTTCGCCTTTGATTTGAATTCTACTGCGAACGAATCGGTACTCGTCGTGCACACACATTGTTTTAAACAAGGGACAAGTATATTATTTAATGGGTTTTTATCATTTATGCCACTAATTGTGTCCTACTCTCAGTTTGGCCATTAAAAATTACAACTACTCAAAAATGACATCGATCCGTAAGATACTTGCTCAAAAATGCCATTAGATATCGCAAAAATGTCATTGTTTCTTTAGATGTTTGCTCAAAAATGCCATTGGACATTGTTATTTTCACGTCAAACCCGTTGACCATGTTATATGATAAAAATAAACCTAGACCCACATGTCAGTTCTATCTATCTCACAATGATAAGTGTGGCCCCACTTGTTAGGAGTAATCAAGCGAATAATTTTACAGGAAAATAAGAACGTTGTTGGGAACAAGTGGGCCCCATACTTTATTATAGTGAGATAGAGGAAGAGCTGGCATGTTGGTTCATAGATATTTATGTCATTATAACATGGCAAAAGAGATTTGAGATCACAATAATGATGTTCAGTGGCATTTTTGAGCATGTGTCTAACGAAGCAATGGCATTTTTGAGGAGTTGAAATTTCTAGTGGCAAAACTGAGTAGTGGGACACAATTGGTGGCATAAATGATAAAAACCCAAAAATTAAAACTAGTACATTTCTAACTAGCCATACTTTGTCATCGTGTATGGCATCCCGCAACTATTGTAAGACATATTATCTATCAATCAATCTTCATGATGTGTTTTTCAGTGGTTTCTTTTTGCAATCTCATTGCCATATGTGAGTAGTTCGGTAAGGTCATGGGTTGAGACATAGTCCTGCAGCCCGGTGTATTTGCTGGAGGAATCGATGAAAGTATTTTAATGTCTTGTATGTGTGTAAATAAAATTTCTTCTTAATTGTCACTTATCTCATTCGCAATCCTTGTCCTTTTAGGTACCCAGGATCACAGAGATCGAGCCACGGAGAGGCTAAGGGCAAAGAGAGTCGTGATATGCTATTCTGAACACTAGTATGGTAGCGTGGATCCTATCTCTGCAGATACAAAAGGTGTATTCGTTAAACTTCCAATGTTTTTGTCTGACTTATCTTAATTACTGAGGCAACACCATGCGACGGATAGGGTCTTTGATTGTACAACCGACTCTTGATGCAAGACGCGTGCCAGTCAAGGTAATTTAGACACATTCCCCATTTCGAGAGATGTTGCAAGCACATCTTGGTGCTGATTTCCTGAGCACAAACGACTATCATGATGATCCCGTTCACAAATATATGGTTATAAGAATAAGTTCTCATACCCATGCCTATTTTTATTTATAAGAGTTGAATTGTGCAGCTTGATTCGGTCCAGTGGAAACTGGAATTAAATTCTCTTGCAAAGCTTGCTAGAAACCTTTGTCTTAAAAGTGCACTTCCTCTCGTGTGTTCGATAATTCAGGGTCACCTTAGGGGAAAACACGAGAATCATTTCTGCTCTTTTACCGGATTACTAAAGGGAATCATCAGCTAGTCCCACATTCCTAATGACATTGCTTAAAATGGTTTTCCCTAGTTTTTCGCCAAACAACAACGCATGTGTTCTCCGGCTCCCCTTTCTATTCTTTTTTGTTTGGGCTTGTTGAGTTGTGCCCTCAGCAGAACCTATTGTACTTCCTCTTGTGAGACTTGGGTGTGTGTGCTCTGGACTAGTCCTTGTATGTGTGCTCTTTGGCTGTTTGCTTTATTTATAAAGGGGGCGAAAACCTTTTTCGGTAAATGTCTAAAAATCCATTAAATCGGTGGGATATAGGGAAAAGGGCTATAAAATTCATGAAAAATGGCAGTAGGCCTCTAATGTTGTCTACTTTGTGTGAAACTGCAAAGGTGCAATTATCAATCTTGTTTGTGCTAGTGGTTTCACAAAAAGGCAATTTTGGCACCTAAGAAGTAAAAAAATAAGTTTTTATGAAAAAAAACTTGAAAACTTTCTTTCGCAAGATTGTTTACAATGGTAAGACCCATGTTTGAGCCAAATATGGTCATGTTATCTTGTACTATGCCATGAATATGGCAATGAACTTGATCATCTGGCTTGAAAGTCATGGATATTCACATGGGATACGCCATTTTGTGAAGGGTTTTTTTTTTGTACTTTGTGGTATTGCAAGTTCATCATTTTTCCTACAAACTAGTGCCTAAAAAAGGTTGCAAGCAAAAGGATTTCAATGTTTTAGACTTTTTTCATTTTCCTTATTGTTTTCCAAAATGGGATCAAACTTGCGAGGATGGCTATTCATGGTCAGGGTTGGGCATTTCAACATTTTTTGTGGCTATTGCCCACATTCCTAATGTAATTGCTTAAAATGATTTTTCCTAATTTTTTTACCGAACAACAACACACTTGTAGTTCAAATTGAATAACTTCCAATAAATGTCTAGAAATCCATTAAATCAATGGAATATAGGGAAAAAGCTCTAAAATTCATGAAAATGACAGTAGACCTCGAATGTTGTCTACTTTGTGTGAAAATTGCAAAGGAGCAATTATCAATCTTATTTGTCCTAGTTGTTTCACAAAAAAGGCAAGTTTGGCACCAATAAAATAAAAAATAGTGGGACCCCCAAGTCATGCACTTAGCCGCCATAGACGCAACAACGGTGACCTACTACACCCATCTTTTGTCTGTATGACAGGTGGTCCCAACAGATGGCTAGCCCACAAGTCATAGACCCAAAGGCAGGTGCGGTTAAGTCACTAAAGCTCAGTCCAACCACCGCATTCCCTCCTTTCTCCCCTCTCTCCTCGAACCCTAAGTCTCGGTACTATAGAGAGGTGATCCAACGGTGCCCCACCCCCATCCATCACCGCACCTCCTCGACAGTGTGTCTCCTACATGTTTGAGGTCTTCATCCCCGTGATTTAGACGGGGCGTGGAGGTGTGGATCTTGACTGGGCGCGACGGTGCTGACGAGGCTACTTCCTCTCACCGGCGCCGCAGGTAGTCCCCTACTTTGCCAAATCATCTTTGCTAAACTCGCATATTTGAGTATCTTAGGATTAGAAGAAGGCTTGGAATGAATATTTGCTCAAGAAAAAAGATATGCAAATTGAGGTGTTATTAAAGAAATATGTTGAAAATTGTGCTTCTATTAACCAGTTTAGTGTTAAGCAAAAGAAATTAGAGGGAGAGAAATTTGTAATGAAATGTGTTTTAGTAGTAGCATTATTTGCTATGTTTGCCAAGCTGCTATCTTGAACATGATGGTGTAAGAAACATGGACATGCAAGTTTGAAGTGGACTACCTCATAGCATAGTCCACGATGTTTTCAATTCCTGAAATTTGTAGACACCAAATAGCATATGATATGTACTGATATGGGAATTATTTACAATGTTTGGACAAACATAGTGAAACACTGGTGCAGAGACGTGCTATACAAAGCGTTTTTAACCCCTTTCCGCGATGACATTTTAAACCGTCTCCTTGCCAGTGTGGGCGATAGGGGGTCTTCCCACATGACCCAGAAAACGTCGGGGATAGATCATCCAGTCACACACGTGGGAAAAAATGAGCTCGTGTGTGATCGGACGAGGCATCGGAGACAATTATACATGCCCAATTGTTTCTGTTCATATGTTCATCCCACATAGTGAATCCTAGTAAAACGTTTTCCTTCGTATGTATATCATGCACAATTTTTTATGTGGAAACATTTGTGCAAGGTGGCCTAACGCAAATGGTTCTCTGGCCGAAGTCGTGTGTGATTGTTCACTGATCCAACACGCCTACTTTCTAGAAACCGTGTGTGTAGTTTGAGTTCATCGCCCACGGTGTTGTCTGAGAAGTCGTCTGCAATAGAAAACCCCAATAAGCAGGCTAATTGGCCTATTATTGATAATCCATTTAGTAATCAAATTGACATTTCTTATAAAACACACCATATATTTCATATCCATGTAACAACAACCAGGATTTCAAAATTGAATTACATTAGATAGCTTCAGCACTCAGTTACACCATATATACAACAACACCAACTTTCACATGCAACATCTGGGAAACTGCAGAAGCAGAAGGCGAATATTGAGCCTTCAGTGATGTTGAATGTCCTTGCAACTTTAGGCTAGTGGCTATGGATAATTGCTCGCCCAACCTTCGTCCTCTTGAGGAAGAATTCAATATTGTACCGTGGGTGTTGAATGAATACCTTCCTCACCTCTTGACCATGCAGGTGGTTTGAGAGGTAATCATCGGTGAACTGCTTTGGAAAGGACTGAAAACAAAGATATGCATAAATAGTTGTTCTAAATTTTGAAATGGCATAAGGGGAAAATGATGGAAATATGCCCTAGAGGCAATAATAAAATTTTATTATTATATTTCCTAAATCATGATAAAGGTTTATTATTCATGCTAGAATTGTATTGATCAGAAACTTAAATACATGTGTGAATACATAAACAAACACTGTATCCCTAGTGAGCCTCTACTAGACTAGCTCGTTGATCAAAGATGGTTAAGGTTTCCTAACCATGGACATGAGTTGTCATTTGATAACGGGATCACATCATTAGGAGAATGATGTGATGGACAAGACCCATCCGTTAGCTTAGCATAATGATCGTTTAGTTTGTTGCTATTGCTTTCTTCATGTCAAATACATATTCCTTCGACTATGAGATTATGCAACTCCCGGATACTGGAGGAATACCTTGTGTGCTATCAAACATCACAACGTAACTGGGTGATCATAAATATGCTCTACAGGTATCTCCGAAGGTGTTTGTTGAGTTGGCATAGATCGAGATTAGGATTTGTCACTCCGAGTATCAGAGAGGTATCTCTGGGCCCTCTCGGTAATACACATCATAAGCTTGCAAGCAAATGACTAAGGAGTTAGTCGCGAGGTGATGTATTACGGAACGAGTAAAGATACTTGCCGGTAACGAGAATGAACTAGGTATGAAGATACCGACGATCGAATCTCGGGCAAGTAACATACCGATAGACAAAGGGAATTACGTATGTTGTCATAACGGTTCAACCGATAAAGATCTTCATAGAATATGTAGGAGCCAATATGGGCATCCAGGTTCCGCTATTGGTTATTGACCGGAGAGGTGTCTCGGTCATGTCTACATAGTTCTCGAACCCGTAGGGTCCACACGCTTAACGTTCGTTGACGATATAGTGTTATATGATTTGGTGACCGAATGTTGTTCGGAGTCTCGAATGAGGTCACGGACATGACGAGGAGTCTCGAAATGGTCGAGAGGTAAATATCGATATATAGGACGATGGTATTTGGACACCGGAAGTGTTTCGGGACGTACCGGGAAGGAATCGGGTAACCGGAAGGGGTTCCGGGCACCCCCCCCCCCCCCCCCCCGGCAAGTTATGGGCTTAATGGGCCAAAGGGAGGGACATACCACCCCAGTAGGGGCTGGTGCGCCCCTCCACTCATTTGGACAGCCCTAGGGAAGGAAAAGGAGGAGGGCTAGCCCTTCATGCCTTTCCCTCTCATGGGAGAAAGGAAAGGGAGGGGCGCCACTGTCGGATTCAGGGTTTCGGCAAACCCTTGTGAGGTTCGAACTCTGGGGTGCACACGAAGAACTCCCTCTCCCTAGTTCGCTCGCTCAACGATCTCACGGCCTAGCTCGACGAACCCAAAGAACACGAGACACAGAGGTTTATACTTTTTCGGGCCACCGCGTGGTGTAATACCCTACTCCAGTGTGGTGTGGTGGATTGCCTCGCGGGCTAAGGATGAACTAGTACAATGGGTGAACAGCCTCAGGAGGAGAGGTGTTCTTGAGCTCGGTGAGCTGGTGTGTGTGAGGGTGATTCGAATAATCCGTCCCCTTCCTACGGTGGTGGCTAGTCCTATTTATAGAGGCCCTGGTCCTCTTCCCAAATGTAGGCAGGAAGGGATCCCACAACGGCCAATTTTGAAGGGAGACAACTAGTCCAAGCTATCCTAACAAAAGGTGGTCTTTGCCTGCCAAAGGCTCTGGTGGTGACGTTGTTGTGGGCTCCGTGGTGACCTCCGTCCTGCTGGTCTTGGTCTCGTTGCACCGATATGGAAACCTTTGTCTGATGCCTCGGGACTCCTTGCCTGCGCCTGCCTCTTTAGCACCAAAGAGGAAACTGTTACACTGCGCCCTCTGGCACTCGCCTGGCCTTGGTCGTCATGGCTCACGTCACACGAACCTCGCGAGGTGCCCCTTGCATAGATATCTCCGCTCCTCGGGAGCCGGCCTAGTGAGGCCGCCCCCAGGGATGTCTTGGTGTCGTTCGCCTCGCGAGGCTTGACCCCTCGCGAGGGTCTTGAGTTGTTGTTGCCGAAGCTGGGCCGTACAGGGCCGTTGGTGGAGCCACGCCGTGCGCCGCAGGCAGGCAAGTCCGGGTACCCCCGTTCCCAGGACGCCGACAGTAGCCCCGGGGCCCAAGGCGCGCGCGAACTTGGCTTTGAGGCGAAGCCAAAGGGCAAGTGCGGAGCGCCGCGGGCCCCAACCGCATGCGGCCTCGGTCGACACATGGCGACTGACGGGACGTGGGCACCTCCGCTTCCCCACGCTGCCTCGGCAACCGTCCTGGACTGGCAAAAGGCTGGTGCGTGCCACAGAGCTTTCATTGCCTTCGTTCGCCTTGCTCCAGATCCCCTTTCTCCTTCTTCCCCAAGAGACTCCCGATCTATCAGAAATCCTCCCCGAGCTCGCATCCGATGGCGCCTGACAAGGCCAAGGCATCGCGCTCACCCGCCTGGTACGATCCGGCCTTGAGCGCGCCCCCGTCTCGGAGGAGAAGCTTGCCGCTACACGCTGAATGACGGCGGGCGGCGACGACGAGGAAAGAGAGGCAGCGCTCCAGGCCGCCTCCACCAAGCCTGAGGCTCCGGGCAGTACCTTCCATCCCTTCTTCTTGAATAGTGTCTTCACGGGGCTGGTCCCTCCTTTTTCCGATTTGTTCTATGCCGTGCTCAGTCACTACAATCTCCACGCCCTCCATCTTCATCCCAATTCCGTTCTCCTCCTGTCGATCTTCGCCTTTTATTGTGAAGCATTAGTGGTGGTGATGCCGTCCGTGGCGCTGCTTCGCCACTTCTTCTACCTCCGGAACAAGGAGGGCCATTGCTCGGGATGTGCCAACTTCGTCGCGGCTAACGGGACCAACGCGATCTCGAAGGCTGGGAAGAAGGCCGAGGGCTTCAGGAACAAGTGGGTCCTCATGGATGCCAAATGCTCCTACCCTCGGCTGACGCTGCCGACGGGGATGCCTTCGCCCCACGAGGGTTTGCTCAGCACGAAGCTCGCAAACCCCCGGGCGAAGCATGTGCTGGAGAATATGGCCGCCAACCTGAAGCGTGACGACCCGAGGGCGGAGAAGCTGACGGGGGCCATGATAGTCAAGGAGTTCCTGGCGCAGCGCCTGGCCCCACTCCAGGCGCGCTCGCGCCCCCTGTGGAAGCTTGAGGACGAGGGGGGATGACCTCCGCTTGCGCTCGGACCCCTTGTCCGACGAGGAGCTGGGCACGGCTCCCTGCCTCTTGGTTGGGGAGGATCAGGGGTACCCGCCGGACACCCATCTTCCACTGTACCGCCGCCCTGACGGGGCAGAGATCGCTACCGCCATGCCTGTCTTCAACGAGCACGGGCTCGTGCCGCCGGTGCCCGCCGAGGCCCCGGTGGTGCTATCCTCTGGTGACTCTGGCGAGGAGGAGGAGCCGGACTTGGAGGCGACCCGGGAGGGGGCAGGGGAGACTTCCCCTCCGTGCATGACCGATCTCCTCCGTGCTTTCCCCGACGACAACGATGCCGAAGACCATCCGGTGAGGGAGTCCCTGCCCCCCGCTGGGGTCACCACGAGGTCCAAGGTCACTCCCCCGAAGAAGCCGCTGGCTGGGGTCCCAACGAAGAGCAGGTCGACGCTGATCCCCCGAGGCGGTGCCCCTGCTTTGACACCGACAGGTGCTGCCGCAGGGCCAGCTGCCGTGCCCTCAACCGCTCCTGGGACTCGCACGCCGGCGCCCCAGGCCGCGAAGCCTTCGGGCTTCGTACTTTAGAAGAGGCCGAGGGACTACGCCACCGTGGACCAGTAAGTGCTTTGCCCTGACTTCGTTCCTGCTTCTGCCGCTGCTTCTTGACGCTTTTCCATTACACCATCAGGCCAATGCTGGCGGCAAAGAAGAAGAGAGAGGGAGCGGCCGCACCCTCTGGGACCCAGCAGCCTGCCATGGCCGCACCTCCTTTGGCGCGTAAGGGCGGCGACCCTCGTGCCTCTTCGGCCTGGTCATCCTCGCGAGGCCCGGAGGACCGACCCCGGGAGAAAACGACCTCCACAGCCAAGTCGGCTCCGGAGGCACCCGCTCCCAACTCGCCTGCCGAGGTCCCAAAGGTCTAGGAGCCCCAGTTTCTTCTTCTGCTGCTACCAGCTCACAGGCCTTGGCGATGACGCTGTCTCCTCCCCCTCCCATCATGCCGTTGGGCCGTGATCCTTCTACTTCGCCAGACGCTCTGGAGGAGGCTTTTTCCGCGCTGACCCAGCTTTGGGATGACCTTCAAGGCGCCGACCGTCGCCTGGCGTCAAGGCGCCTGGAGTTGATCTCAGGGTGGCTGCGATCTAATGCGTCCATCAGGGCGGCGTGGGGCTAGGCGATAGCAGCTTCCAAGGAGGGCGAGCGGGCCACTGGCCTGGCCGCTGCCGCCCGTGACGCAGCACTGAAGGAAGCTGAGGTCGCCAAGGAGCGCTGCCGGGTGGCGGAGGCCGAGCTGGAGACCCTGCACAAGGAACGTGCTGCCGAGGTTCGCCAGCACGGGGTACGGGAGCAGAAGTTGAAGGCTCGGGAAGACGCAGTCACCGGTCGCGACGCCGAGCTGGAGCAGTCGGCGCGGGCGCTGGCCATGGAGCGCGGCCGCATGGAGGAGCTGGCGAAGAAGGTGGAAGCGGAGAAGGCCCAACTGGAAGTCAAGGTGAAGGTTCTTGCCAAGGATCGCGTGGCCTTTAAATCTCTTGAGTTTTGAGGTCCCGCGAGGCACTGCAAGAGCTCTACGAGAAGGTCTTGGAGAAGCCATTGGTGACTGATGATGAGGGCCCTGCCCAGCTACTCCCTCAGCTTGTCACGACGCTCAAGGGCGTCGTCAACAGGATCGACCCTATGGTGGAGGGGGAAGCCCGCGCGCTCTCCTCATCAGCCCTGACGCGCGTCTTCAGCCACCTTCATCTTCGCGACCCTGATGCCGACCTCGGTGTCCTACTCGAGCCCGTAGACGAAGAGCGCTGCGCAGCCAGTGCCGAAGCCATGAACGGCCAGGTGGAGGCCCTATTGAAGAAGTTCCTTGCCATCGACCCTGCACCCCCGACTGACGGTGCCGCCGGCTCTGTGGCTCCGGCGGACGGCACGGGTGGCGGCAACACCGTCAATGAAGGAGCGCTCCTCGCGGGCGATGGCAGCGCCTAAGGCTGATGAGGGGGCTTGCTGACGGCGCCTCTTCCCACTTCATCTCTTGCAACATGCACCATGCCTCGTGGAGGCGTTTAAAATTTGTGTCTGGTATTTGAAGAATAGTATGTTTTGTAATAACTTATTAGGATTCTGCAATTTCCTTCCCGTTTGCTTTAATGTTCTGCGTCGGCAGAGCCCAGCCCCACGCATACCTCAGCCGCCGCTGGCTCGTCCGGATTGCCAGGACGAGGCCAGGGGGTGAGGGGCTACATGACCAGTTAGGCCCCTGAGGCGCGATGCTCAGGGGTCCCCCTTGACGTACGAACAACCTTCGGGAGGGAAACGCGAAACTAGGCCTTAGTGTTCTGCGTCGGCAGAGCCTAGCCCCGCGCATGCCTCAGCCGCCATTGGGTCGTCCGGGTCACCAGGACGAGACCAAGGGATGAGGGGCCACATGGCTAGTTAGGCTCCTGAGTCGCGATGCTTAGGAGTCCCCCTTGACGTACGAATAGACCTCCATACATATCCTCTCCGAGGTCCCGCTCGGGAGGGGCACGCACGACCAGGTCCGAGGAACCTGGTAGGGTGGCGTACGCTTGGGTGTGATCCGAGCGCAGCCCCCGTGCCCAGCCCCCTCGCGCGACTCTCCCGAGGGGAAGTGTTGCGACGAGGCTGGACATTGAGCCCGGAGGCTCCCTGAGATTGGTACGGCCACCCTCAATTGTTTATCACCAGCGCGGAGCATAGTGCTTCCGCACTTGCATGGGCATAGCCGCTCCTCGACCGTGTAGACTGCCAGCACGGAGCATGGTGCTTCCACTGGTGCGTGGGTGAGGGCTCCCTCTAAGTGGAGACCCCGGGGCGTGTACAGCCCCGCCCTGACACGTGGCTTGCACGGCAGGGCTAGACGAGGTGTGTCTGGGCACTCGTGAGCTAGCGCGAGACTCACGAGGCCCTACCTCAAGGCGGATTGCGCATGGTCTTGATTCTTGATAGCTGCGGTGGCCCTGCGAGATGGTTAGGCAACCTGCGCCGGATGAATCTCCTGAGGTGATCACATGAGAAGGCCAAACACCAACGACCCCATGAGATGACGTGAACGGGGCCGGCCCACCAGACAGAGCTCAGTCATTGGGTTTATCGACGCTGCAGGGACGGACCCGAGCACAGACGTCGTGCCTAGTCTTCTCATGTGAAAAATCCTGAATAAAGACGACCGGCACGCGGCTCCCGTGGTGGCGAGGCACCGGGTCGCGCGCCCTAGCTTGTCCGTCCACGATTATCTCATGCAAGAACAATGCACCAAGGGCCATGGGAGGTGACGTGCACGGGAGATGGCCCGCGAGCCAGAGCTCAGCCTCTTGGGTTTAGCGACGCTGCAGGGACGGACCCGAGCACAGACGCCGTGCCAGTCCTTAATCATGAGGCGGTTGTGGGTGGGCTTGCAAGGGCGCACGACATTCATGGTATCGAAGTACCGGACAGGCAGGTGGTAATCGTAAGGTAACTCATGCAAGGAGGCAAGCTAATTTGAATAGATGCAAGAACGATACATGCCATAGGGAAGGGCCCGTGCGGCCTGGGGATGATGCAGCCCGAGGGGCGCCCCCAATAGAGTAAGCTAAAGATGCAAAAGGATACGCGTCGCAGGGACAGGCCCGTGCGACCTGCGAATGATGCAGCCCGAGAGGCGCTCCCGACTGAATGAACCAGAAAGAGTCACCTGGTACCATTGCTGGAGAGGTGTTGACGTAGCCGGAGATGCACGTTGAAGGGGTTGCTCCTCATGGGTCGCCTGGGCCCTGAGCTTCGAGAGGCTTTGGGGGCCCGGGTGGCTCATGATGAACCATTGCCATCTCCGCCAGGACAGCGTGATGCCTGGCCTCCTAAGCCGCCAGAATGCTCCTCAAGTGGCGCTGGAAGGTGACAGCCGCATTCGGCAAACCGAATGGCATGCGAACATAGCTGTGAGGTGGACCCTCGCACCGACCAACGCGCGAAGGCTAGAAACGCTCCTGAGATGCGGCCCTGTTGAGCCCTGGAATGTCGACACAGACGCGAAGCTCGTCGTCCTCGCCAGGACGAAGGGCTACGCCAAGTGGTGGGCGGCGGTCGCCGCGCATGGCTCTCGCCCCTTGAAGTTCCTCGGTCGCCTTGGTGATGAACTCTTGAGCACCAGGCACTCCACGCCTTGTGCCCTCTTGAGGGAAACATGCGGTGAAGCACGCCTCCACGTGGTGCCCGAGTGCCTCCCTTGTGGCATGGGCTAGGTCAGAGGCCCTCCAGAAGAGAGCCCCCGAGCCCAGCCTGAGGAGGGCGCCAGGCGCGCCTTCCTATGCGAGGGAGGGAGGCGCCCCATCCATGGGCGCAGGTCCTGATGTGGTGCCACCACTCTCTTGGGGCCCTTGGCTGAGTAGTTGCTTCTTCTTCTTGGGGACAGCCTCAGGAGGGTACAGGGCGCCTTCGTTGTCTGTGTCTTCGGCTGCTGCCGCCTGGTAGGCGTGCTTGAGAGAGCACATTGTGTCCTTTTCCTTGCAGGCGACCGTGATGATGCCGCCGCTCCCTGGCATCTTGAGGACATTGTAGCCATGATGAGTCACCGCCATAAACTTGGCCAGGGCTGGATACCCAAGGATGGCATTGTACGACAGGCGAATGTGGGCGGCATCGAAGTCGATGAGCTCGCCGCGGTAGTTATCGCACTTGCCGAAGGTGACAGGGAGGTGGACCTGCCCTATCGGGGTGGTGGAGCCGTCGGTCACTCCTGAGAAGGGCTTGGTAGGCTGTAGCTGATCATACGGCACCTGGAGGCGATCGAACGTCTCGACGGATAGGACATTGAGCCGTGCGCCGCCGTCGATGAGGGTCTTGGTTACTTGGACGTTGCTGATGATGAGCGAGCAGAGCATCGGGGGGGGGGGGCAGCAGTTGCCACGCACTTGAGCTGGTCTGACGAGCTGAAGGTAATGGTGCACTTGGACCACCTGAGCGGGCGCGTGGCCTCGAGCCTGGGGAGAGCCGCGTTCACTGAGGGAGTCCTGGACTAAGGGGTCCTCGGGCGTCCGGCCTGTTAGCCATGGGCCGGACTGATGGGCTGTGAAGATACGAGGACCGAAGACTTCACCCGTGTCCGAATGGGACTCTCCTTGGCGTGGAAGGCAAGCTTGGCAACCAAATATGAAGATTTCCTTTCTCTGTAACCGACCTTATTTAACCCTAGATCCCTCCGGTGTCTATATAAACCGGAGGGCTTAGTCCAGATCAAGACATTCATTACCATAGTCATACAGGCTAGACTTCTAGGGTTTAGCCATTACGATCTCGTGGTAGATCAACTCTTGTAATACTCATATTCATCAAGATCAATCAAGCAGGAAGTAGGGTATTACCTCCATAGAGAGGGCCCAAACCTGGGTAAACATTGTGTCCCCCGTCTCCTGTTACCATCGATCCTAGACGCACAGTTTGGGACCTCCTACCCGAGATCCGCCGGTTTTAACACCGACATTGGTGCTTTCATTGAGAGTTCCAATGTGCCGTCGTCGAAAGGGTTGATGGCTTGCCTTGTTGTCAAGGAAAATATTACCACCGGAGGAACCCTGGCCCCAGGCCAAACCCTCCGGCTGGGCGGCTTCGTCATGACCGCCTATCCGGCCCTTAAGCCGACGATGACCTCTCGAGTCATCGAAAATCGCCTCCGCGTTGATCCTGAACACTCCAAACGGATGGATCCGACGGAGCTATCATCCTTAAATGAAATCCTAGGTCGCATCACCGCCTTGGGAGTCACTACAGACTACGATCGGACTGGGCTTAAACCCGGCCAGAGAGAGATTAAAACTCCGCCGATCACCCACCGGATAGAGGTAGTCGAGGAGCAAGACAACTCTTCCTCTACGTTGAGGACGAACTATGTTCCGATCTCCGATCTCGAAGAGCCGGACACCCACCGGCTGAAAGACACACCTTGTACTCCGAACATAGAATCGGATGGCAAGCCTGAAAAATCAATTAATATCTCGGAGCCCGAACTGTTAATTCCGGAAGATCTTCAAACTCCGGATCCAAAGTTGGGCCAGGGTTTGGATTTAAATCCACCCACCCACCCGAACATAAGCGCTCTCATGAGCACACAACAGCAATCTCGGAGCCCGAACTGTTAATTCCGGAAGATCTTCAAACTCCGGATCCAAAGTTGGGCCAGGGTTTGGATTTAAATCCACCCACCCACCCGAACATAAGCGCTCTCATGAGCACACAACAGCAATCTCAGGAAACGGTCCATCACTTCTGGGCCAAATTCCTCCTTGTCAAAGACAAGATAAAAGATTGCCGCGACGAAGACGCGATCTCAGCGTTCCGCAACAACTGCATAGATGAAAGAATCCTTAACGCCATCAATCATCGCCGCATTTTACACTTCGCCGACTTGGCAACTATCGTACAAAAGTACAGTGCAATGGAAAGCGCCTGGAAGACTCAGGCGGCCTGCTGGGAATCATCGGTCCCCACTCAACCCCTCGTTCAGGGAAAAAGGGCGCACCCTCGTGGCACGTCCGGTCCAAGAGTAAAGAAATACAAGCCCATTATGGAGCACGGAACCGTTCTGGAATGATGGCTCGATGGGCCATGCAGAATACATACAACACCGGATAACACGCCAACCCACAGCCTTAGAGCATGTTGGGTACTCCGGCAAGTGGCCAAGAGCGGCGAGGATATCCTCACCAAGAGCACCCCAGAACAACACCCCCCAGAAGACAACAACCTCAAAGTATTAACGGTCTTCGAGACATTTGCTTCAAACAATAGGCGCAAAAGGGCACTCCGCGAACTCGCCGAAGTCTGCCAAATCGCAGCAATAAACCCTTGGAACGACACGGCTATAACTTTTAATGCCGGTGACGAACCAAAGTACAGGACAGTTTGAGCACCAGCCGCCTTGGTCCTTAGTCCAATTGTGGACGGCTTTCGGCTCACCAAGGTCCTCATGGACGACGGCAGCGGACTAAACCTCATCTATGAGGATACACTCCACAAAATGGAAATAGACAGGAACTGCATCGAGCAAAGCAGCACGACCTTCCGAGGAATCATTCCCAGTCGGGAGGCTCGGTGTGCGGGAAAAATCACACTTGACGTGGTATTCGACACGCCGGAGAATTACCGGTCCGAAGAGATAACCTTCCAAGTGGCCCCTTTCAACAGCGGATATCACGCTATCTTGGGGCGAGATGCATTTACACGCTTCCAAGCTATACCTCATTACGGGTACATGAAGCTTAAGATGCCCGGGCCCAACGACATAATTACTCTCGCCAGTGATCCGGACATAGCACTCCGCGCCGAAAATAAAACCGCAGCCTTAGCCCTTGAGGCATTATCTGAGGCCCTCGCGGCCGAAGAATTAACCGCACTGTGCTCCATGATGGACAGGGACGACGTAATCCTAGACAAACGACCCAAATCCACCTCCTTCAAACCGGCAGAAGAAATAGTCAAATTCCAAGTCCATCCAGCGGACCCCAAGAAGACAGCATCCATTGGTGCACAATTAGACCTAATGGTTGACGCCGCGCTATGAGAGTTCCTGTGCGAGAACTGGGATATATTCGCCTGGCACCCTTCTGATATGCCAGGAATCCCATGCAAGTTGGCAGAACACAGCCTCAATATATTGAAGGGATATAAACCGGTCAAGCAAACACTGCGGCGCTTTTCAGAACCTAAACGTCAAGCTATGGGGGAGGAGCTAGCCAAGCTAATCGAGGCCGGATTCATTAGAGAAATAAAACACCCAGACTGGCTAGCAAACCTGGTGATGGTGCCAAAGAAGGATAAATCCTGGCGCCTGTGCGTCGATTTTAAAGACCTCAACAAGGCCTGCCCTAAGGATCCCTTCCCCCTCCCCCGCATCGATCAGATCATTGATGCTACCGCAGGGCATGACTCACTATGCTTCCTCGACGCATACTCTGGATACCATCAAATAAAAATGAAGGAGTCCGATCAAGCCGCAACGGCATTCATTACCCCATATGGGCCTTTCTGCTTCAACACTATGCCTTTTGGGCTCAAAAACGCTGGCACCACTTACCAACGCATGATTCAAACATGCTTGGAGAAACAGATCGGCAAGACAGTTGAAGCATACGTGGATGACGTCGTCATCAAAACTAGGCACGTTGAGTCACTAATAGACGATCTACGTCTCACATTCGACAACCTCCGTGCATATGACATCAAGCTCAATCCGAAAAATGTGTTTTCGGCGTCCCCGCCGGAAAATTGCTGGGCTTCATCGTTTCCAATAGAGGAATTGAGGCAAATCCAGCCAAAATCCGAGCTTTGTCACAATTGGCTACGCCAACGGACCTTAAACAGGTCCAAAAGCTTGCGGGATGTGTGGCAGCTTTAAGCCGCTTTATCTCCAGATTGGGAGAAAAAGCCCTGCCACTCTACCGCCTTCTCCGACGCACCAACCACTTCGAGTGGACGGACGCGGCAAGGGCCGGACTGGAGGAAATAAAGGCCCTTTTGGCAAGCAACCCAATCCTGGCCGCGCCGAACATCGGCGAACCCATGTTATTATATATATCAGCAACACACCAGGTGGTGAGCGCCGTGCTCGTTGTCGAGCGAGAACAGGATGGACACAAATTCCCGCTTCCGAAGCCAGTATATTACGTGTCCACTGTCCTCACACCATGCAAATCCCGGTACCCTCATTACCAAAAGATAGCATACGCGGTCTTCATGGCATCCCGGAAGCTACGACACTACTTTCAGGAGTGTTCGACCACGGTGGCCTCCGAAGTACCACTTAACGACATAATAAACAACCGCGATGCTACGGGCCGGATTGCCAAATGGGCCATTGAGCTCCTTCCATGTGACATAACATACAAACCGTGTCGAGCCATTAAATCCCAAGTACTAGCTGACTTCGTCGCCGAATGGACAGAGGCTGACCTCCCTAAAGAGTACGGCACGTATTCCAACCGGGTCATGTATTTCGATGGTTCCAAAATGCTGGCAGGATTAGGAGCGGGTGTCGTGTTAACGTCGCCCACCGGAGACGTAGTTCAGTACGTACTCCAAATATTATATACAGACTCCAACAACGCAGCCGAATATGAGGCCTTATTACATGGACTTCGGATGGCCGTCTCCATGGGCATACAACGCCTGGAAGTGCACGGGGACTCAAACCTCGCAATATCTCAAATAAATGGAGACTTTGACGCCAAAGATCCAAAGATGGCAGCTGATCATAATGCCGTTCTTAAAATGTCAGCTTGATTCGCGGGGCTTGAGTTCCATCATGTGGCTCGAGAAAGCAATCAAGCGGCGGACGTCCTTGCTCGCATCGGCGCCAAGCGCGACCCCGTCCCACCTAACATCTTTCTGGAAAGGCTTTTTAAACCTTCCGTGGTGTGGCAAGGGGAGAGCGGCAACACCAGTCTGGATCCGACCACATCCCCAGATCCCGAACACACTGACACCATCGGGGGCTCAGCCACCGAAATAACACCATCGGCCCATCTTATCATGGCAGTCATTGCCCCATGGACCGAACCCTTCTTGGCCTACTGATACGTCCATTTTGCATCATCCTTTTATATTGATATTTATTGCATTATGGGCTGTTATTACACATTATGTCACAATACTTATGCCTATTCTCTCTTATTTTACAAGGTTTACATAAGGAGGGAGAATGCCGGCAGTTGGAATTCTGGGCTGGAAAAGGAGCAAATATTAGAGACCTATTCTGCACAACTCCAAAAGTCCCGAAACTCCACGGAAGTTATTTTTGGAAATAATAAAAAATACTGAGCGGAAGAAATACCAGAGGGGGCCCACACCCTGGCCACGAGGGTGGGGGGCGCGCCCTACCCCCCTGGGCGCGCCCCCTGCCTCGTGGGCCCCCTGTTGGCCCTCCGGTGCTCATCTTCTGCTATATGAATTCTTTTGTCCGAGAAAAAATCATAAGCAAGCTTTCGGGACGAGACTCCGCCACCAAGAGGCGGAACCTTGGCGGAACCAATCTAGGGCTCCGGCAGAGCTGTTCTGCCGGGGACACTTCCCTCCGGGAGGGGGAAATCATCGCCATCGTCATCACCAATGCTCCTCTCATCGGGAGAGGGCAATCTCCATCAACATCTTCACCAGCACCATCTCCTCTCAAGCCCTAGTTCATCTATTGTATCCAATTCTTGTCTCTAAGTCTGGGATTGGTACCCGTAGGGTGCTAATAGTGTTGATTACTCCTTGTAGTTGATGCTAGTTGGTTTATTTGGTGGAAGATCATATGTTCAGATCCTATATGCATATTAATACTCCTCTGATTATGAACATGAATATGCTTTGTGAGTAGTTACGTTTGTTCCTGAGGACATGGGAGAAGTCTTGCTATTAGTAGTCATGTGAATTTGGTATTCGTTCGATATTTTGATGAGATGTATGTTGTCTCTCCTCTAGTGGTGTTATGTGAACGTCGACTACATGACACTTCACCATTATTTGGGCCTAGAGGAAGGCATTGGGAATTAATAAGTAGATGATGGGTTGCTAGAGTGACAGAAGCTTAAACCCTAGTTTATGCGTTGCTTCGTAAGGGGCTGATTTGGATCCATATGTTCCATGCTATGGTTAGGTTTACCTTAATACTTCTTTTGTAGTTGCGGATGCTTACAATAGGGGTTAATCATAAGTGGGATGCTTGTTCAAGTAAGGACAGCACCCAAGCACCGGTCCACCCACATATAAAATTATCAAAGTACCGAACGCGAATCATATGAACGTGATGAAAACTAGCTTGACGATAATTCCCGTGTGTCCTCGGGAGCGCTTTTCTGTATATAAGAGTTTGTCCAGGCTTGTCCTTTGCTACAAAAAGGATTGGGCCACCTTGCTGCACTCTATTTACTTTTGTTACTTGTTGCTCGTTACAAATTATCTTATCACAAAACTATCTGTTACCTATTATTTCAGTGCTTGCAGAGAATACCTTGCTAAAAACCGCTTATCATTTCCTTCTGCTCCTCGTTGGGTTCGACACTCGTACTTATCGAAAGGACTACGATAGATCCCCTATACTTGTGGGTCATCAAGACTCTTTTCTGGTGCCATTGCCGTGGAGTGAAGTGCCTTTGGTAGGTGGAATTTGGTAAGGAAAAATTTATATAGTGTGCTGAAATTTACTGTCACTTGTTACTATGGAAAGTAATCCTCTGAGGGGCTTGTTCGGGGTATCTTCACCCCGACCAGTAGAGCAAAGAGTTGCTCCCCAACCTACTGAACCTACTGAAGATGAAAATGTCTACTTTGAAATTCCTTCGGGTATGTTGGAAAAACTGCTAGCTAATCCTTTTGCAGGAGATGGAACAATGCATCCTGATGAGCACCTAATCTATGTGGATGAAGTTTGTGGATTATTTAGGCTTGCAGGTGTGCCCGATGATGTTATTAAGAAGAAGGTCTTCCCTTTATCTTTGAAGGGAGATGCATTGACATGGTATAAGCTATGTGATGATATGGGATCATGGAACTACAAACGATTGAAATTGGAATTTCATCAGAAGTTTTATCCTATGCATCTTGTTCATCGTGATCGCAATTATATATATAATTTCTGGCCTCGCGAAGGAGAAAGCGTCGCTCAAGCTTGTGGGAGGCTTAAATCAATGTTATATTCATGCCCCAATCATGAGCTCCCAAGAGAAATAATTATTCAAAAATTTTATGCTCGGCTTTCTGATAACAATCGCACCATGCTCGATACTTCTTGTGCTGGCTCTTTTATGATGAAGACTATTGAATTCAAATGGGATTTATTGGAAAGAATTAAACGCAACTCAGAAGATTGGGATCTCGGGGAAGGTAAGGAGTGAGGTATGACACCTAAGTTTGATTGTGTTAAATCTTTTATGGATACCGATGTTTTCCGTAAATTTAGCACTAAATATGGACTTGAGTCTGAGATAGTAGCTTCTTTCTGTGAATCTTTTGCTGCTCATGTTGATCTCCCTAAGGATAAGTGGTTTAAATATCATCCTCCCATAGAAGTAAAAGTAGCTGCACCTATTAAAGTTGAAGAAAAGACTATCACTTATAATGATCCTATTGTTCCTACTTCTTATGTTGAGAAACCACCTTTCCCTGTTAGAATAAAGGATCATGCTAAAGCTTCAACTGTGGTTCGTAAAAGCAATATTAGAACCTATACACCTCCTGAGCAAGTTAAAGTTGAACCTAATATTTCTATTGTTTAAGATCTCTTGGCTGATAATATTGATGGGCATGTTATTTATTTCTGTGATGAAACTGCTAGAATTGCTAAACCTTGTGCTAAAGATAAATATAGACCTGTGGTAGGCATGCCTGTTATTTCTGTTAAAATAGGAGATCATTGTTATCATGGCTTATGTGATATGGGTGCCAGTGCTAGTGCTATACCTCATGACTTATACAAAGAAATTATGCATGATATTGCACCTGCTGAGATAGAAGATATTGACGTTACCATTAAGCTTGCCAATAGAGATACCATATCACCCATTGGAATTGTTAGAGATGTTGAAGTCTTGTTTGGGAAAACTAAATATCCTGCTGATTTTCTTGTTCTCGGTTCCCCACAGGATAGCTTTTACCCCATTATATTTGGTAGACCCTTCTTGAACACTGTTAATGCTAAGATAGAATGCGAAAAGGATGTTGTTACTATTGGTTTGGGTGATATGTCTCATGAGTTTAATTTCGCTAAATTTCGTAGACAACACCGTGAAGAGGAATTTCCTAGTAAAGATGAAATTATTGGTCTTGCTTCTATTGTCGTGCCTCCTAGTGATCCTTTAGAACAATATTTGCTAGACCATGAAAATGATATGTTTATGAATGAAAGAAGGGAAATAGATGAAGTATTCTTTAAACAGGAACCTATTTGAAATCCTAGGGGATCCTCCTCCACCCAAGGGTGATCCCGTGTTTGAGCTTAAACCGTTACCCGATACTCTTAAATATGCTTATCTTGATGAGAAAAAGATATATCCTGTTATTATTAGTGCTAACCTTTCAGAGCATGAAGAAGAGAGATTATTGAAAACTCTGAAGAAGCACCGCGCTGCTATTGGATATACTCTTGATGATCTTAAGGGCATTAGTCCCACTCTATGCCAACACAAAATAAATTTGGAGAAAGATGCCAAACCAGTTCGTGATCACCAACGACAGCTGAATCCTAAGATGAAAGAAGTGGTAAGAAAGGAAATACTAAAGCTCCTTGAGGCAGGTATAATTTATCCCGTTGCTGATAGTCAGTGGGTAAATCCTGTCCATTGTGTCCCTAAGAAGGGAGGTATTACTGTCGTTCCTAATGATAAAGATGAATTGATTCCGCAAAGAATTATTATAGGTTATAGGATGGTAATTGATTTATGTAAATTATATAAGGCTACTAAAAAGATCATTACCCCTTACCTTTTATTGATCAAATGCTAGAAAGATTATCCAAACATAGACATTTTTGCTTTCTAGATGGTTACTCTGGTTTCTCTCAAATACCTGTGTCAGCCGATGATCAATCAAAGACCACTTTTACTTGCCCTTTCGGTACTTTTGCTTATAGACGTATGCCTTTTGGTTTATGTAATGCACCTGCTACCTTTCAAAGATGCATGATGGCTATATTCTCTGACTTTTGTGAAAAGATTTGTGAGGTTTTCATGGACGACTTCTCCGTTTATGGATCCTCTTTTGATGATTGCTTGAGCAACCTTGATCGAGTTTTGCAGAGATGTGAAGAAACTAACCTTGTCTTGAATTGGGAGAAGTGCCACTTTATGGTTAATGAAGGTACTATCTTGGGGCATAAAGTCTCCGAAAGAGGTATTGAAGTTGATAAATCCAAGGTTGATGCTATTGAAAAGATGCCATGTCCCAAGGACATTAAAGGTATAAGAAGTTTCCTTGGTCATGCCGGTTTTTATAGGAGGTTCATTAAGGACTTCTCAAAAATTTCTCGGCCTCTGACTAATTTATTGCAAAAGGATATACCATTTGTCTTTGATGATGATTGTGTAGAAGCATTTGAAATACTTAAGAAAGCATTGATCTCTGCACCTATTGTTTAGCCACCTGATTGGAATTTACCCTTTGAAATTATGTGTGATGCTAGTGATTATGTTGTAGGTGTTGTTCTAGGGCAAAGAGTTGATAAGAAATTAAATGTTATTCAATATGCTAGCAAAACTCTAGACAATGCTCAGAGAAATTATGCTACTACTGAAAAATAATTCTTAGCAGTTGTATTTGCTTGTGATAAGTTCAGGCCTTATATTGTTGATTCTAAAGTAACTATTCACACTGATCATGCTGCTATTAAATATCTTATGGAAAAGAAAGATGCTAAACCTAGACTTATTAGATGGGTTCTCTTGTTACAAGAATTTGATTTGCATATTATTGATAGAAAGGGAGCTGAGAACCCCGTTGCAGACAACTTGTCTAGGTTAGAGAATGTTCTTGATGACCCACTACCTATTGATGATAGCTTTCCTGATGAACAAATAAATGTCATAAATACTTCTCGTACTGCTCCATGGTATGCCGATTATGCTAATTACATTGTTGCTAAATTTATATCACCTAGTTTCACATACCAACAAAAGAAAAAGTTTTTCTATGATTTGAGACATTACTTCTGGGATGACCCACATCTTTATAAAGGAGTAGATGGTGTTATTAGGCGTTGTGTACCTGAGCATGAACATGAATAGATCCTACGCAAGTGTCACTCCGAGGCTTATGGAGGACACCACGCTGGAGATAGAACTGCACATAAGGTATTGCAATCCGGTTTTTATTGGCCTACTCTCTTCAAGGATGCCTGTAAGTTTGTTTTATCTTGTGATGAATGCCAAAGAATTGGTAATATTAGTAGACGTCAAGAAATGCCTATGAATTATTCACTTGTTATTGAACCATTTGATGTTTGGGGCTTTGATTATATGGGACCTTTTCCTGCCTCCAATGGATACACACATATTTTAGTTGCTGTTGATTACGTTACTAAGTGGGTAGAAGCTATTCCAACTAGTAGTGCTGATCATAACACTTCTATTAAAATGCTTAAAGAAGTTATTTTTCCGAGGTTTGGAGTCCCTAGATATTTAATGACTGATGGTGGTTCACATTTTATTCATGGTGCTTTCCGTAAAATGCTTGCTAAGTATGATGTTAATCATAGAATTGCATCCCCTTATCACCCACAGTCTAGTGGTCAAGTAGAATTGAGTAATAGAGAACTCAAATTAATTTTGCAAAAGACTGTTAATAGATCTAGAAAGAATTGGTCCAAGAAACCTGATGATGCATTATGGGCCTATAGAACTGCATATAAAAATCCTATGGGTATGTCTCGTATAAAATGGTTTATGGAAAAGCATGTCACTTACCTCTCGAACTAGAACATAAGGCTTATTGGGCTATTAAGGAACTCAGTTATGATTTCAAACTTGCCGGTGAGAAGAGGTTATTTGACATTAGCTCACTTGATGAATTGAGAACCCAAGCCTATGAAAATGCCAAGTTGTTTAAAGAAAAGGTTAAAAGATGGCATGACAAAAGGATACAAAAGCGTGATTTTAATGTAGGTGATTATGTATTGCTATACAACTCTCGTTTAAGATTTTTTGCAGGGAAACTTCTCTCTAAATGGGAAGGCCCTTACGTTATCGAGGAGGTCTATCGTTCCGGTGCCATAAAAATCAATAATTTCGAAGGCACAAATCCGAAGGTGGTGAATGGTCAAAGAATTAAACATTATATCTCAGGTAATCCTATAAATGTTGAAACCAATGTTATTGAAACTGTAACCCCGGAGGAATACATAAGGGACACTTTCCGGAACGTTTCAGACTCCGAAAAGGAATAGGTATGTGGTACGGTAAGTAAACCGACTCCAAAACAGTTCTAATGGCAATTTTTCTCCATTTTGGAATATTTAGAAAAATAGAAAAATAAGAAGCAGTCCGGGAAGGACACGAGGCCTCCACGAGGGTGGAGGGCGCGCCCCTGCCTCGTGGGCACCTCGTGCGCTCTCCGGACTCCGTTTTCTTGCACGATATGTATTTTGGTTGGTAAAAATTCATTATATAATCTCCCGAAGGTTTTGACTCCCGTATCACGCAATTATCCTCTGTTTGTGTTTCGAGCTGTTGCTGCTGCAGATTATAGCAAGATGTCTTCTCAAGAGTCAGTCGGGGAGAGCCGGGTGTCTCATCCGACACCGAGATCAAGGACAAACAGCAATGCTGACCACTTTGGGCCAGCAACGGAGGAAGAGATGGAGGCTGATTTGAAGAGGATAGATGCCATGGAGGAGGATCAAGAAGTCACTTCTCGCTTCCGTGCTGGATTCACAATGGGGGAACTACAGAGCTCGGCTATTCCAAACTCGGTTATCCCCTCCAATGTTAGATTTCTTTCTTATGAAAATATGAAGAAGAGTTTCACTTGTTCTCCCGCAGCTATGCAACACCCTTGGGTGCAAGGAGCTTTGGCCGTTACAGGAAAGCTTCGAAAGGAAATAATGGACCTCAAGCAGCAAGTCAACAAGCTCGAGGAGGAGAATCATATCCTAAGGGGCATCATCGCCAAGAATATCACATCACCATCCCCGAAAAAGGAAACATAATCATATGGGTATGGGCACTCCCCTTGGCAACTGCCAAGCTTGGGGGAGGTGCCTCGGTATCGTATCACCACCACATCTCCTATCTTTACCGTTTTTCTTAGTTCGATCCTATTAGTAGTATCCTGATCTAGTAGAATAAAGTTTTAGTATGATTTAGTTCTGAGTTTTGCTTTATGATCTTTCTATGTAATCGAGTCCGTGAGCTATATATAATAAAGATTAGTGTTGAGTCAAGGGCTTGATTGTCTTGCTATGATCTTGAGTGAATAAAAGAAAAGAGAAAAGAATAAAAAGAAATAAAAAGAGATCATATTGATTTTATGGAGAGTAATGACTTCACATAGAAAGAGTATGATGATTAAAAGTTGTTGAGAGTTGACAAACATAGCTTTGGTCATCATTGCAATTAATAGGAAGTAATAAAGAAAGAGAGGTTTCACATATAAATATACTATCTTGGACATCTTTTATGATTGGGAGCACTCATTAAAATATGACATGCTAAAGAGTTGATGTTGGACAAGGAAGACAACGTAATGGGTTATGTTTTCTTATATCTGAGATAAAGTATATTGTCATGGATCGTCCAACATGTTGAGCTTGCCTTTCCCCCTCATGCTAGCCAAATTCTTTGCACCAAGTAGAGATACTACTTGTGCTTCCAAATACCCCTAAACCCAGTTTTGCCATGAGAGTCCACCATATCTACCTATGGATTGAGTAAGATCCTTCAAGTAAGTTTTCATCGGTGCAAGCAATAAAAATTGCTCTCTAAATATGTATGATTGATTGATGCGGAGGAAATAAGCTTTATACGATCTTGTGATGTGGAAGAAATAAAAGCGACAGACTACATAATAAAGGTTCATATCACAAGTGGCAATATAAAGTGACGTTCTTTCGCATTAAGATTTTGTGCATCCAACCCTGAAAGCGCATGGTAACCTCTGCTTCCCTCTGCGAAGGGCCTATCTTTTATGTTTATCTTCTACCTTATGTAAGAGTCATGGTGATCTTCACCATTCCTTTTTACATTTTATCCTTTGGCAAGCACAGTATGTTGGAAAGATCCTGATATATATATCTAATTGGATGTAAGTTAGCATGAGTTATTATTGTTGACATTACCCTTGAGGTAAAAGGTTGGGAGGCGAAACTATAAGCCCCTATCTTTCTCCGTGTCCGATTAAAATTCTGTAACCACAAGTATTGCGTGAGTGTTAGCAATTATGAAAGACTAAATGATAGTTGAGTATGTGGACTTGCTGAAAAGCTCTGACATAGACTCTTTCTGATGTTATGATAAATTGCAATTGCTTCAGTGACTGAGATTATAGTTTGTTGGTTCTCAATAAAGTTTCTGATTCATACTTTGCATTGTGAATAGATTATTACTTGAGCATAATAAATCATATGACAATATCCATATATGTTGCTGTTATGAGAATAATCATGATGCCCTTATGTCTGTATTTTATTTTATCGACACCTCTACCTCTAAACATGTGGACATATTTATCGTTATCGGCTTCCGCTTGAGGACAAGCGAGGTCTAAGCTTGGGGGAGTTGATACGTCCATTTTGCATCATGCTTATATATTGATATTTATTGCATTATGGGCTGTTATTACACATTATGTCACAATACTTATGCCTATTCTCTCTTATTTTACAAGGTTTACATAAGGAGGGAGAATGCCGGCAACTGGAATTCTGGGCTGGAAAAGGAGCAAATATTAGAGACCTATTCTGCACAACTCCAAAAATTCTGAAACTCCACGAAAGTTATTTTTGGAAATAATAAAAAATACTGAGTGGAAGAAATACCAGAGGGGGCCCACACCCTGGCCACGAGGGTGGGGGGCACGCCCTACCCCCCTGGGCGCGCCCCCTGCCTCATGGGCCCCCTGTTGGCCCTCCGGTGCTCATCTTCTGCTATATGAAGTCTTTCGTCCGAGAAAAAATCATAAGCAAGCTTTCGGGACGAGACTCCGCCGCCACGAGGCGGAACCTTGGCGGAACCAATCTAGGGCTCCGGCGGAGCTGTTCTGCTGGGGACACTTCCCTCCGGGAGGGGGAAATCATCACCATCGTCATCACCAATGCTCCTCTCATAGGGAGAGGGCAATCTCCATCAACATCTTCACCAGCACCATCTCCTCTCAAACCCTAGTTCATCTCTTGTATCCTATTCTTGTCTCTAAGTCTGGGATTGGCACCTGTAGGGTGCTAGTAGTGTTGATTACTCCTTGTAGTTGATGCTAGTTGGTTTATTTGGTGGAACATCATATGTTTAGATCCTATATGCATATTAATACTCCTCTGATTATGAACATGAATATGCTTTGTGAGTAGTTACGTTTGTTCCCGAGGACATGGGAGAAGTCTTGCTATTAGTAGTCATGTGAATTTGGTATTCGTTCGATATTTTGATGAGATGTATGTTGTCTCTCCTCTGGTGGTGTTATGTGAACGTCGACTACATGACACTTCACCATTATTTGGGCCAGAGGAAGGCATTGGGAAGTAATAAGTAGATGATGGGTTGCTAGAGTGACAGAACCTTAAACCCTAGTTTATGCGTTGCTTCGTAAGGGGCTCATTTGGATCCATATGTTTCATGCTATGGTTAGGTTTACCTTAATACTTCTTTTGTAGTTGCGGATGCTTGCAATAGGGGTTAATCATAAGTGGGATGCTTGTTCAAGTAATGACAGCACCCAAGCACCGCTCCGCCCACATATCAAATTATCAAAGTACCAAACGCGAATCATATGAACGTGATGAAAACTAGCTTGACGATAATTCCCATGTGTCCTCGGGAGCGCTTTTCTCTATATAAGAGTTTGTCCAGGCTTGTCCTTTGCTACAAAAAGGATTGGGCCACCTTGCTGCACTTTATTTACTTTTGTTACTTGTTGCTCGTTAAAAATTATCTTATCACAAAACTATCTGTTACCTATTATTTCAGTGCTTGCAGAGAATACCTTGCTGAAAACCGCTTATCATTTCCTTCTGCTCCTTGTTGGGTTCGACACTCTTACTTATCGAAAGGACTACGATAGATCCCCTATACTTGTGGGTCATCACCTACCTTAATAGGAGAGAACTCCCTGAGGACCAGAATGAGGCCCTCCGCATTGTTCGGCGTTCGAAAGCCTAAAAAGTTCATGACGGAGAACTCTACAAGAAGAGTGCTACCGGAGTACTTCAAAGATGTATCTCTGAGGACGAAGGGCGGCAGCGCTTGGCTGAAATTCATGTTGGTCTTGGCGGTCACCATGCCGCGGCTCGGGCCCTCGTAAGCAAAGCCTTCCGTACAGGTTTCTATTGGCCAACGGCCCGAGCGGACGCACATGACCTTGTCCAACGTTGCGTCGGATGTTAGCTTTTCGCCAACCAAAGCCATATGCCACCCACCGCCCTACAAATGATCCCCATCACTTGGCCCTTCGCGGTCTGGGGGCTCGATATGGCCGGACCCCTTAAAGGGGGAAGCCATAACAAAAAGTATCTGCTGGTTATGGTGGATAAATTCACTAAGTGGATAGAGGCCAAACCAGTTAAAACGGCCGAGGCCGGGCCGGTGATAGAATTCATATCCGGGTTGTGCACCGTTATGGTGTTCCACACAGCATCATCACCGACAACGGCTCCAATTTCACAGCCGACGAGGTGAAGAATTGGTGTGCTAATCTGGGCATTAAGCTCGATTACGCCTCTGTCTATCACCCGCAAAAAAATGGCCAAGTCGAAAGGGTCAACGGTCTTATTATGAGCGGCATTAAACCCAGACTAGTGCGGTCTTTGAAAGAATCAGACAAGCACTGAGTTGAGGAGCTCGACTCCGTACTCTGGGGGCTGCGGACCACGCCCAACCGCACTACTGGATATACACCTTTTTTCATGGTGTACGGCGCAGAGGCTGTGCTACCCTGCGACATTATTCATGACTCACCTCGAGTGCGCATGTACGAAGAGAGAGAGGCCGAGCTCGATCGGCAGGACAACCTAGATGCCCTGGAGGAGGAGCACGACGTTGCAAAAGCCCGTTCTGCATTTTATCAGTAGCAGGCTCGCAGTTATCAACACAGAGAAGTGCGGGCCAAGACTTATAACGTTGGTGAACTGGTTCTACGCCTACCGGAGAAGAAAAAGGACAAACTCAAGCCCAAGTGGGAGGCTCCCTTCATCATTGATGAAGTTCTCACCGGAGGAGCGTACCGCCTGCGTGATGTGTCAGAAAATCGCCTAGAGCCGAACCCATGGAACGCGGCCAGACTCCGAAGATTCTACGCCTAAGCGCCGAACTCTTTGTTCGTCTTCTTCTCCCAATTGTTTCTATTATTTTTTCCTCTCTTTTCTCCTTTTCTTCCTTTTTTAGCCTTCAAGCTTTTTTGTGCGGCTCGACCGCACACCCGCGATGAATACATACTCAACTATGTACGTCCACTATACCTGGGGGCTTCTTTAACAGAAGCTTAGTAATGTTATTTTCCGAGCATCAAGCTCATCACATATGCGTTTCTTTTTTTTTCCATATGTACCTTTTCTTCGCCATTATATGCATCGATATGACTTAAGTTTTGGCCAAGCTGGGTTGCCTAGCTCCTGTGCTTATGCCCTACGTTCCCGTTAGTTCGGCTAGGGCATAAAGGGAGCACCTCTGCGATTGTTACTACCTCAGAATGGGTGAAGCCGAAAGCTAGCGTTCTTAAGGGAATATTCGGTCGGTGAACTAAAGATGTTCTTGCACTCACTCCATTGTGAACCCCCAGAAGTTACATATACTGCGATATTTCAATCACAGTTTGGACATGCATGTTAACGCATGTACACCCAGGGAAAGGAACCCTTAACGGAACTATTCTCTCTGGAAGATGTTTCTTACAATTTTAATGTAATATAACATAACTAGCCGGATACTTGTTTGTTCAAGCAACTATAACCCCTACGGCTGGTTTCCAAGCATACCCCGGTCTACTCGGCCGCTCGGGTATTCGGAAACACTTCGCGCCTTTGGGCCCAGAGGTTGAAGTGAAAAGGTCTGCCATGACAAATGTTTTACAATTCAGCTAGAGTTACATATGAAAAGGAAAGTACATAGTCATTTAAGACTCAAAAACTTCCTGTTCTATGCCGTCTAGCAGGCTATCTAATTTGCAATCCTGCTGAGAATACTTGGCGTCTACTTCTACTTGGTTATACACCAAAATCACGGGAATTTCCTTCCCATCTGACCCTAGAGGCCCGACCCGGGCCATACGATTTGGATCAAGCTTGGTATACCATGTCTTCACCATGGCCCAGGCTTCTCGCGCACCCTTCCGGCAGGCCGATATCTTCCATAATCGGATATGCCGCCGTGCTCCCTTGTATAGCTCTACAAGCTCCTCCATACTTCCTGGAGGGGAGGTGGATGGCCATAAAGCCTTGGCAACACTATGCATTGCCTGCCGAGCCTGCTCGTGCATTTGGGACAACCCTTGAAGCAGATCGCTCGATGATCCGGATACCTCCGCCACGGGACGGCCAGTCAACATACCTATAGACATAACTCTGTTAGTTCCTTTCCTTGCCAAATTACACGGTGGTAAGTTTGAACACATACTAAATATGCCGCCTCGCAGCCTCTTATTTTCCCTCACGGAGTCGGCTAGCTGAGCCCGCACGTCCTTCAGCTCTTCGCCCAGATGGGTCTTGGAATCCTGGAGCTGATTTTTCTCCGCAATGGCTTGTTTCAGCACACGTTCGCCCACAACACATAGCCTTTTGGCTTCTTTTTCATTCGCTTGCGCGACTTCCAGTGCCTCCGCCAGTTTATCTGACGATCATGCCATGATACATGCAAAATTGTTAGCATTACTGACATATACTTATATTTCCTCGCTGGAGGGGAATATTACCAGGTGACGCCTTCTCGGATTTCTCCAGTTCGGCGGTAACAACGCTTAGCTGTGTCCGGCACTTCTCCAGCTCTTGAGACAACAGTCTGTTTTTCTCTGTCAACACCTGGGTACACAACGATCCTTAAATTAGTTGTGCCAACTGTTCCAAGTCTCGGGGGCTACTGGTATATAACCATTGCATTTGGACGAAGTAAAATTACCTGCACATCTTTCAAATATTGGTCCGTGGCTCCGGCAAGCCCGTCTCGGGCAGTCCGGATGTATGCATCAGCTGAGTTGAAGGCATTGAATGCCTCCGTTGAAAAACCGGGGTCACGAAGAACGGCCCTCCGGTGCCGATGATTCATGGAGCTCTCCACTTCCGAGTTGGTGACGGACATATTGTCCGAATCCTCGGCCGGAGGACAATCCGGCGTCACCCCCATATCAGCCCCTGTCTTTACGGCAGGATTTGGATCCCGGCTGTGGGGAGTCCGACCGGCCGAACCCCCGGACATAGTCCGGCTTACTTTTTTCCTAATACAGGACAAATATATGAATTGCAATTCGATGCAACTACTGAAGCACATATTTGCAAACCCATACCTCTTGGACGAAGGCTCGACCGTATCTTTGTCTGCCTTCCTCTTCGAAGGCTCGCCCGGTGTGGGGACCGCTCTCTTAGGAGATGCCCCTGGTGCGGCATGGCGCGCCGTACGCCTCCCCTTTTTAGCACAGGATGGTGCGGTGGGTGAGGCAGAATGATAAAACCCCTTCGGGGAAAATATCTCCCAATTACTTACATGGGAGGCGGGAAGAAGACGAGGGTAGTCGGCGATGATGGCCACTTCCGTGCCGTTGTAGCTCGCCTGGTAAAACATCCCGTCCGCGAGCGTCACGAATATATCCGGATCCTCCTCGAATCCAGGGTCGAGGTCCCGCTTGTGGTCCTCTCGCTGGGGGGCGGGGCTGTGAAGCCCCTCGGAGACCTTTCGCCAGTGCTATAATAAACAGGCGGATTACTAATTCATTAAAAGATGACTTGAGGAGGGGAGTAAGCAGAACGGAGTAGAGGGGTTAAGACTTACCCAGCTAGGTGGATTGTACATGGAATATCCATCTCGGCGCTTGATATGAAGGAAATCCTCCTCCTCCCCTTTGTACAGTTCGGCCAATATTTTGGCCAGAGCGGCGGGGGTGTCCGGACCCTTCCTACCGCAGCGGGAGGCATCATCTTCCCCGTTGTAGTGCCACATGGGAAGCACTCAATATTGGAGTGGCTGAACCCCCCGCACTATTGAAGTCGCCATTACTTCGGCTATTGATAATCCGGACTGGGCGAGCGTCTTTATCTTGCCCATGAGTTGATGAACTTCCACGTTGTCGTCTTCTTCAAGACTCCCGGGGCGCCAGCTGTGGCGTTTCTTCAAAGGAACTCTCGCAAATTCGGGGAGACCCCTCCGAACTGGTTCCGGAAGCGCGACGTCCTCAATATAAAACCATTCGGACGACCACTCTTCGGATGCCTTCTTTGGTGTGCCGGATAGGTATCCGGTCTCGGCGATGCGCCATATTTTGCTCCGCCCACTTCAAATATTGATCCCTCGTGGTTGCGCTTGACAAGACAGAATAACTTTCTCCACAATTCAAAATGGGCCTCACAACCCAGGAATAGCTCACGAAGGGCCACATAGCCAGCGATATGCAGGATGGAGGCCGGAGTAAAGTTGTGCAGTTGGAGGCCATAATACTCCAAAAGCCCGCGGAGGAATGGATGAAATGGAAATCCGACACCTCTTAGCAGATAAGGGACAAAGCACACCCGTTCCCCCGGATGGATTGGGGAAATCTTCAGCCTGAGCCCCGCCATTGAAGACGGTCAATCCTGCTCGAACAGGGACTAGATCTATGGGGGGAAGAAATCCCTGTGTTTGTAGCTTCTCCAGCTGACCATGGGATACGGAACACCTCTACCGCTCGCCTTTTCTGGGCTGCAGGGATGTGAGGAAGAGCTGGGTGCGCTCGCCATGTTGGGATGGTCTTTTCTGGCCGTCTCTAAGGATTTCTTCCGTGTGGCGCCGAATGGATCTAGGATCCAATCTCTTTAAATAGAGGCTCTTTTTCATGGCTAGGGTGTTATGTGCAAAAATACTCTGACCTCTCGCATTTGCTCGATAGGTGGAAGCTGAAGCCGTTGACGCACAGAAGTCGAGGGGTACGACATTAAATGGAAGGCCGGATACATCACCTTGAGGTCATCGGAGGAAGAACTCGCCTTGCAATGCCGAAGACAATCTGCGCGCCGGACACCTCGTCATTGAAGCCTTGTTCGGGGGCTACTGAGGGAGTCCTGGACTAAGGGGTCCTCGGGCGTCCGGCCTGTTTGCCATGGGCCGGACTGATGGGCTGTGAAGATACGAAGACCGAAGATTTCACCCGTGTCCGGATGGGACTCTCCTTGGCGTGGAAGGCAAGCTTGGCAACCAAATATGAAGATTTCCTTTCTCTGTAACCGACCTTATGTAACCCTAGATCCCTCCGGTGTCTATATAAACCGGAGGGCTTAGTCCGGATCAAGACATTCATTACCATAGTCATACATGCTAGACTTCTAGGGTTTAGCCATTACGATCTTGTGGTAGATCAACTCTTGTAATACTCATATTCATCAAGATCAATCAAGCAGGAAGTAGGGTATTACCTCCATAGAGAGGGACCGAAGCTGGGTAAACATTGTGTCCCCCGTCTCCTGTTACCATCGATCCTAGACGCATAGTTCGGGACCCCCCTATCCGAGATCCGCCGGTTTTGACACCGACATTCACCTCGCAGGCAAATTGCTTGAAGATGCGCTGGGAGGTTGGGGCCTGAGCGCCACCCACGATGCAAGCGATGGCGCGCGGCTCCTGGAAGCCCCCAGCCCCCTCGTCCTGATGATGGTCGTCGTTCCTCCTTGGCGGTGGTGGTAGCGGAGGGAGGCCAGCCTTGCCCTAAGGACGGTCCTCACGAGGCTGGTCCCTCCACGCGCCCTCGCGAGGCTGGTCCTGCCAGCGGTCCTCACGAGGCCGGTCGCGCCACTCCTGGCAGGGGTCGCGGTTGTCCCAACGTCCTCCACTTCATCCTCCTCCTCGGCCGTAGCCTCGGTCATTGCGCTCGGGGCATCGACCGAAGCGCCTACCATGGATGGCCCTGAGCTCTTGACAGTCATTGGTGTTGTGGTTGTGTACGTTGTGGAAGGCGCAGAACGGTCGGCTGCCCTTGGACGACTCCGGGTGGTCACAGCCGCGCTTCATCTCTGGCTCGGCCATGAGCACGGCTGCTCCCTTGCGTTTCACATCCTTGGTCTTGGCCTTCTTGTCCTCTGGGTCGGCAGATGGGAGCTCGAGGAGAGAAAGGCGCCCTTCCTCAGCTCTAGCGCACTTGGTCGCCATGTTGAACATCTACAGAGCTGTGCATAGGTCCTCGTGGATGGCGAGCTCTTCCTTCATCTTGACATCACGGACGCCATCGAAGAACGCTGAGATGATGGCCTCGTCCGTCACCTTGGGGATCTTGAGGCGAACGCTGTTCAAGCGCTGGATGTACTTCTGCAGAGTTTCCCCTGGCTGCTGCTTGATGCACCGCAGGTCACCCACGGGCGGCGGGTGGTCGCGAGTGCCCTAGAAGTTGGCGACGAAACGCTCGCGCATGTCGCCCCAGGAGGAGATTGATCCTGCGGACAAGTTCAGAAGCCATGAGTGCGCGCCATCCGTGTGGGCCATGGGAAACCAATTCGCCATGACCTTCTCGTCGCTGTTGGCTGCCTCGTTTCTCAGCTCGTAGAGCTGCAGGAACTCGACTGGGTCGGGGGTGCCATCATAGCATGGAGGCAGGTCGGGCTTGAACTTGCCAGGCCACACGACGCTGCGCAGCTCGGGAGTGAAGGCACGGCAACCCGCTATAGTCACTGGAGTCCGTAGCGGAGGCGGAGCCTGGTCCTGGTACCCACGCGCCGCTGCCACAGGCGGCACGCGGTCCTGACGTGGTGGTGCTGGGAGTGTAGGAGCGTCTTCTTGCGGCCGAGGGATTTCTTGGCATCTTCCTTCTTCGTGCGCGGGCGCCCTACACGGTGGATCACGCCGCGGGGCCGCGCATCTTGGTGCAAGGGTGTCATCTTGATGCGGAGGCGGTGGAGGTGCTCCATGGGCTATGTCGCCCGCAGCAGGAGGTGGATGAGGCAGCGAGAGAGACGGCGCGGGAGAGCCCCCAGCTGTGCTGACGAGCTCGGCGATGCGGTCCAACCAGTCCTCGTAGAGATTGTCGACGGGGCGGTAACGCAGGAGCTCGCATGCCATAAGCAGCACGGCCTGCGCGTCCATGGGGGCGCGACGAATGTGGGACAACGAGCCGTCCGGAGTCAGCGACGGGGTGGCGGTGCATCCGTCCTGCCGCACAGAGGTGTGCATTGACAAAGCTTGCTGCTTGTTTCCCGCTGGGCCGGCGGCGGCGTTGGCAGCAGGTGATGGAGAGCGATGGGGAGGCCCGCCGACGGGCGCCGTCTGGGCGACGCGGGCGTTGAGAGCGGTCCGGCGCTGTGACGCCACCGATTCAATCGTACTCTAATCATGCACGCAAACGTGTACGATCAAGATCAGGGACTCACGGGAAGATGTCACAACACAACTCTAAAACATAAATAAGTCATACAAGCATCATAATACAAGCCAGGGGCCTCGAGGGCTCGAATACAAGTGCTCGATCATAGACGAGTCAGCGGAAGCAACAATATCTGAGTACAGACATAAGTTAAACAAGTTGCCATAAGATGGCTACCACAAACTGGGATACAGATCGAAAGAGGCGCATGCCTCCTGCCTGGGATCCTCCTAACTACTCCTGGTCGTCGTCAGCGGGCTGCACGTAGTAGTAGGCACCTCCGGTGTAGTAGGAGTCGTCGTCGACGGTGGCGTCTGGCTCCTGGGCTCCAGCATCTGGTGCGACCACCCGGAAGAAATGGAAAGGGGGGAAAGAGGGAGAAAAGCAACCGTGAGTACTCATCCAAAGTACTCGCAAGCAAGGAGCTACACTACATATGCATGGGTATATGTGTAAAGGGCCATATCGGTGGACTGAACTACAGAATGCCAGAATAAGAGGGGGATAGCTAATCCTGTCGAAGACTAAGCTTCAGGCCACCTCCATCTTGCAGCATGTAGAAGAGATTAGATGGTAAGTTCACCAAGTAGCATCGTATAGCATAATCCTACCCGACGATCCCCTCCTTGTCGCCCTGTTAGAGAGCGATCACCGGGTTATATCTGGCACTTGGAAGGGTGTGTTTTATTAAGTATCCGGTTCTAGTTGTCATAAGGTCAAGGTACAACTCCGGGTCGTCCTTTTACCGAGGGACACGACTATTCGAATAGATAAACTTCCCTGCAGGGGTGCACCACATAACCCAACACGCTCGATCCCATTTGGCCGGACACACTTTTCTGGGTCATGCCCGGCCGCGGAAGATCAACACGTCGCAACCCCACCTAGGCACAACAGAGAGGTCAGCACGCCGGTCTAAATCCTATGCGCGCAGGGGTCTGGGCCCATTGCCCATTGCACACCTGCACGTTGCGTACGCGGCCGGAAGCAGACCTAGCCTAGCAGGCGTTCCAGTCCAATCCGGCGTGCGCCGCTCAGTCGCTGACGTCAAGAAGGCTTCGGCTGATACCACGACGTCGAGTGCCCATAACTGTTCCTGCGTAGTTGGTTAGTGCGTATAGGCCAGTGGCCAGACTCAGATCAAATACCAAGATCTCGTTAAGCGTGTTAATTGAAGTATCCGCGAACGCCGACCAGGGCCAGGCCCACCTCTCTCCTAGGTGGTCTCAACCTGCCCTGTCGCTCCGCCACAAAGTAACAGCCGGGGGCCGTCGGGAACCCAGGCCCACCTCTACCGGGATGGAGCCACCTGCCCCTTCAGCCCCCATCTCCGAACAGTATCATAAGTAAGGTAACAGTATAAGGTATATAGTATATGCCTGTGATCACCTCCCGAAGTGATCATGGCCCAGTAGTATAGCATGGCAGACGGACAAGAGTGTAGGGCCACTGATGGAATACTAGCATCCTATACTAAGCATGTAGGATTGCAGGTAAAGGTAACAACAGTAGTAGCAAGGACAGGCTATGCATCAGGATAGGATAAACGAAAAGCAGTAACCTGCTACACTACTCTAATGCAAGCAGTATAGAGAAGAATAGGCTATATCTGGTGATCAAGGGGGGGGGGCTTGCCTGGTTGCTCTGGCAAGGAGGGGTCGTCAAGACCGTAGTCGAACTAGGGGGTCGCCGGCAGTCTTGGAGTCTACCGGAAAGAAGTAACGGAGGGGGAAACACAATAAATAACAGAGCAATCAAAGTATAACATGGCAATGCACGATGCTAGAGGTGACCTAACGCGGTAGTAAGTGATACTGGTGAAGGGGGGAAAACATCCGGGAAAGTATTCCCGGTGTTTCGCGTTTTCTGATAGACAGGCCGGAGGGTAAAAGTTGCAGGTTTGATATGCTAGGGACGTGTGGCTGACAAACGGACTGCGTATACGGATTCGTCTTGTCGTTCTGAGCAACTTTCATGTACAAAGTATTTTCATCCGAGCTACGGATTATTTTATATTAATTTATAAAGATTTAATCATTATTGGAATCATCTTATTAATTTAATTAGAAAAAGCAATTATGATGTCAGCATGATGTCATCATGAAGTCAGCAGGGTCAAAGGTGGACTAGGTCAAATTGACGTGTGGGTCCCATTCGTCATAGGCTCAGACTAACTAAACAGTGTTAATTAGCTTAATTACTAGATTAGGTTAACCCATTTAATTAGTTTAGTTAAACAAGATTAATTAACTTAATTAATTCGCTAATTAATTAATTAATTTGTTTATTTACAATTCTCTTCTCTTTTTTTAAGGGACGACCCCACCTGTCAAGGG